>NC_080059.1:21755153-21790864 GCF_026212465.1 Amaranthus tricolor | reverse complement strand
AATCGCAACTTAACACGTAATTTCTAGCATATGACTATTATTTTTAAATCTAACAACTTCAACACAATAATATATACCAAATAGTGTTGTGTGCCATGTTTCATGCAAAAACAAATCAAGTTTGAGCTACTTTTATGGCGCGAAAGTGCCAAAAAATCTTTAAAACCCCATAAAATCGCAACGTAACACGTAATTTCTGGCATATGACTATTATTATCAATTCTAACAACTTCGACACAATAATATATACCAAATAGTTTTGTGGGCCATGTTTCATGCAAAACAAATCAAGTTTGAGCTACTTTATGCGCGAAAGTGCAAAAAAAGCTTAAACAATGCATAAAATCGCAACTTAACACGTAATTTCTAGCATATGACTATTATTTTCATTTCTAACCACTACACAATAATATACACAAAATAGTGTTGTGTGCCAAGTTTCGTGCGAAATAAACCAAGTTTGAGCTACATTATGCGCAAAAGTGCCAAAAAAGCTTAAAAACCCAAAAAATCGCAACTTAACACGTAATCTCTAGCATATGACGATGATTTTATATTCTAACCACTTCAACAAAATAATATATACCATATAGTATTGTGTGCCAAGTTTCGTGCAAAACAAACCAAGTTTGAGCTACATTATGCGCCGAAAGTGCCAAAAAAGCTTAAAAACCCATAAATCGCAACTTCACACGTAATCTCTAGCATATGACGATGATTTTCAATTCTAACCACTTCAACAAAATAATATATACGAAATAGTGTTGTGTGCAAAGTTTCGTGCAAAAAGTACCAAGTTTGTACTTTATGCGCGAAAGTGCCAAAAAAGCTTAAAAACCCATAAAATCACAACTTAACACGTAATTTCTAGCATATGACTATTATTTTCAATTCTAACCACTTCAACACAATAATATCTACCAAATAGTGTTGTGTGCAAAGTTTCTTGCAAAACAAACCAAGTTTGATCTACTTTATGCTAAAAAAGCTCAAAAACCAATAAAATCGCAACTTAACACGTACTATCTAGAATATGACTACGATTTCTAATTCTAACCACTTCAACACAATAATATATACCAAATCGTATTGTGTGCCAAGTTTCGTGCAAAACAAACCAAGGTTGAGCTACTTTATGCGCAAAAATGCCAAAAAGCTTAAAAACCCATAAAATCGAAACTTAACACGTAATTTCTAGCATATGACGATGATTTTCAATTCTAACCACTTCAACACAATAATATATACAAAATAGTGTTATGTGCCAAGTTTCGTGCAAAACAAACCAAGTTTGAGCTACATTATGCGCAAAAGTGCCAAAAAAGGCTAAAAACCCATAAAATCGCAACTTAACACGTAATCTCTAGCATATGATGATGATTTTCAATTATAACCACTTCAACAAAATAATACATACCTATTAGTATTTTGTGGAAAGTTTCGTGCAAAACAAACCAAGTTTGAGCTACTTTATTCGCGAAAGTTCCAAAAGAGCTTAAAAACCCATAAAATCGCAACTTAACACGTAATTTCTAGCATATGACGATGATTTTCAATTCTAACCACTTCAACACAATAGTATATACCAAATAGTTTTGTGTGCAAAGTTTTGTGCAAAACACACAAGGTTTGAGCTACTTTATGCGCGAAAGTGCCAAAAAAGCTAAAAAACCCATAAAATCGCACCATAACATGTAATTTCTAGCATATAACGATGATTTTACATTCTAACCACCTCAACACAATAATATATACCAAATAGAGTAGTGTAAAAAGTTTCGTGCAAAAAGAATCAAGTTTGAGCTACTTCATGCGCGAAAGTTCCAAAAAAGCTTAAAAACCCATAAAATCGCAACTTAACACGTAATTTCTAGCATACGACGATGATTTTCAATTCTAACCACTTCAACACAATAATATATACCAATTAGTATTGTATGCAAAGTTTCGAGCAAAAGAAACCAAGTTTGAGCTACTTTATGCGCGAAAGTGCCAAAAAAGCTTAAAAACCCAGAAAATCGCTACTTTTTCTTGCATATGACAATGATTTTCAATTCTAACCACTTCAACACAATAATATATACCAAATAGTGTTGTGTGCAAATTTTTGTGCAAAACACACCAAGTTTGAGCTACTTTAAGCGCGAAAGTGCCAAAAAAGTTTTAAAACCATAAAATCTCAACTTTACACGTAATTTCTCGCATATGACAATGATTTTAAATTCTAACCACTTCAACACAATAATATATACCAAATAGTGTTGTGTGCAAAGTTTTGTGCAAAACACACCAAGTTTGAGCTACTTTATGCACGAAAGTACCAAAAAAGCTTATAAACCCATAAAATCGCAACTTAACACGTAATTTCTAGCAAATGACATTGATTTTCAATTCTATCCACCTCAACACAATAATATATACCGAATAGTGTTGTGTGCAAAGTTTCGTGCAAAACAAATCAAGTTTGAGCTACTTTATGCGCGAAAGTGGCTAAAAAGCTTTAAAACCAATAAAATCGCAATTTAACACGTAATTTCTAGCATATGGCTATTATTTTCAATTCTAACCACTTCAACACAATAATATATACCAAATAGTGTTGTGTGTCAAGTTTCGTGCAAAACAAACCAAGTTTGAGCTACTTTATGCCCGAAAGTGCCAAAAAAGCTTAAAAGCCTATAAAATCGCAACTTAACACGTAATTTCTAGCATATGACTATTATTTTCAAATCTAACAACTTCAACACAATAATATAGACCAAATAGTGTTGTGTGCCATATTTCATGCAAAACAAATCAAGTTTGAGCTACTTTATGCTCGAAAGTGCCAAAAAAGCTTAAAAACCCATAAAATGGCAACGTAACACGTAATTTCTGGCGTATGACTATTATTATCAATTCTAACAACTTCGACACAATAATATATACCAAATAGTTTTGTGGGCCATGTTTCATGCAAAACAAATAAAGTTTGAGCTACTCTATGCGCGAAAGTGAAAAAAAAGCTTAAACAATGCATAAAATCGCAACTTAACACGTAATTTCTAGCATATGACTATTATTTTCATTTCTAACCACTACACAATAATATACACAAAATAGTGTTGTGTGCCAAGTTTCGTGCGAAATAAACAAAGTTTGAGCTACATTATGCGCAAAAGTGCCAAAAAAGCTTAAAAACCCAAAAAATCGCAACTTAACACGTAATCTCTAGCATATGACGATGATTTTATATTCTAACCACTTCAACAAAATAATATATACCATATAGTATTGTGTGCCAAGTTTCGTGCAAAACAAACCAAGTTTGAGCTACATTATGCGCCAAAAGTGCCAAAAAAGCTTAAAAACCCATAAAATCGCAACTTCACATGTAATCTCTAACATATGACGATGATTTTCAATTCTAACCACTTCAACACAATAATATATACCAAATAGTGTTGTGTGCAAAGTTTCGTGCAAAAAGTACCAAGTTTGAGCTACTTTATGTGCGAAAGTGCCAAAAAAGCTTAAAAACCCATAAAATCACAACTTAACACGTAATTTCTAACATATGACTATTATTTTCAATTCTAACCACTTCAACACAATAATATATACCAAATAGTGTTGTGTGCAAAGTTTCTTGCAAAACAAACCAAGTTTGATCTACTTTATGCAAAAAAAGCTCAAAAGCCAATAAAATCGCAACTTAACTCGTACTATCTAGAATATGACTACGATTTCTAATTCTAACCACTTCAACACAATAATATATACCAAATCGTATTGTGTGCCAAGTTTCGTACAAAACAAACCAAGGTTGAGCTACTTTATGCGCAAAAATGCCAAAAAAGCTTAAAAACCCATAAAATCGAAACTTAACACGTAATTTCTAGCATATGACGATGATTTTCAATTCTAACCACTTCAACACAATAATATATACCAATTAGTATTGTGTGCAAAGTTTCGTGCAAAACAAACCAAGTTTGAGCTACTTTATGCGCGAAAGTGCCAAAAAAGCTTAAAAACCCATAAAATCGCAACGTAAAACGTAATCTCTAGCATATGACGATGATTTTATATACTAACCACTTCAACACAATAATATATACCAAATAGTGTTGTGTGCAAAGTTTCGTGCAAAAAGTACCAAGTTTGAGCTACTTTATACGCGAAAGTGCCAAAAAAGCTTAAAATCCCATAAAATCGCAACATAACACGTAATTTCTTGCATATGATGATGATTTTCAATTCTAACCACTTCAACACAATAGTATATACCAAATAGTTTTGTGTGCAAAGTTTCTTGCAAAACAAATCATCTTTGAGCTACTTTATGCCCGAAAGTGCCAAAAAAGTTTAAAAACCCATAAAATCACAACTTAACACGTAATTTCTAGCATATGACTATTATTTTCAATTCTAACCACTTCAACACAATAATATATACCAAATAGTGTTGTGTGCAAAGTTTCTTGCAAAACAAACCAAGTTGGATCTACTTTATGCGCGAAATTGCCAAAAAAGCATAAAAACCCATAAAATTGCAACTTAACACGTAATTTCTAGCATATAACGATTATTTTCAATTCTAACCACTTCAACACAATAATATATACCAATTAGTATTGTGTGCAAAGTTTCGTGCAAAACAAACCAAGTTCTTACTTTATGCGCGAAAGTGCCAAAAAACCTTTAAAACCCATAAAATCGCTACTTTTTCTAGCATATGACTATTATTTTCAATTCTAACCACTGCAACACAATAATATATACCATATAGTATTGTGTGCCAAGTTTCGTGCAAAACAAACCAAGTTTGAGCTACATTATGCGCCAAAAGTGCCAAAAAAGCTTAAAAACTCATAAAATCACAACTTAACACGTAATTTCTTGCATATGACTATTATTTTCAATTCTAACCACTTCAACACAATAATATATACCAAATAGTGTTGTTTGCTAAGTTTCTTGGAAAACAAACCAAGTTTGATCTACTTTATGCGCGAAAGTGACAAAAAAGCTTAAAAACCCATAAAATCGCAACTTAACACGTAATTTCTAGCATATGACGATGATTTTCAATTCTAACCACTTCAACACAATAATATATACCAATTAGTATTGTGTGCAAAGTTTCGTGCAAAACAAACCAAGTTTGAGCTACTTTATGCGCGAAAGTGCCAAAAAAGCTTAAAAACCCATAAAATCGCTACTTTTTCTAGCATATGACTATTATTTTCAATTCTAACCACTGCAACACAATAATATATACCATATAGTGTTGTGTGCCAAGTTTCGTGCAAAACAAACCAAGTTTGAGCTAACATTATGCGCCAAAAGTGCCAAAAAAGCTTAAAAACCCATAAAATCGAAACTTCACACGTAATCTCTAGCATATGACGATGATTTTCAATTCTAACCAGCTTCAACAAAATAATATATACCAAATAGTGTTGTGTGCCAAAGTTTCATGCAAAAAGTTCCAAGTTTGAGCTACTTTATGCGGCGAAAGTTGCCAATAAAGCTTAAAAACCCATAATATCACAACTTAACATGTAATTTCTAGCATATGACTATTATTTTCAATTCTAACCACTGCAACACAATAATATAAACCATATAGTGTTGTGTGCCATGTTTCGTGCAAAACAAACCAAGTTTGAGCTACATTATGCGCCAAAAGTGCCAAAAAAGCTTAAAAACCCATAAAATCGCAACTTCACACGTAATCTCTAGCATATGACGATGATTTTAAATTCTAACCACTTCAACATAATAATATATACCAAATAGTGTTGTGTGCAAAGTTTCGTGCAAAAAGAGTACCAAGTATTGAGCTACTTTATGCGCGAAAGTGCCAAAAAAGCTTAAAAACCCATAAAATCACAACTTAACACGTAATTTGTAGCATATGACTATTATTTTCAATTCTAACCACTTCAACACAATAATATATACGCAAATAGTGTTGTGTGCAAAGTTTCTTGCAAAACAAACCAAGTTTGATCTACTTTATGCGCGAAATTGCCAAAAAAGCATAAAAACCCATAAAATCGCAACTTAACACGTAATTTTCTAGGCATATAACGATTATTTTCAATTCTAACCACTTCAACACAATAATATATACCAATTAGTATTGTATGCAAAGTTTCGTGCAAAACAAACCAAGTTCTTCACTTTATGCGGCCGAAAGTGCCAAAAAAACCTTTTAAAACCCATAAAATCGGCTACTTTTTCTAGCATATGACTATTATTTTCAATTCTAACCACTGCAACACAATAATATATACCATATAGTATTGTGTTGCCAAGTTTCGTGCAAAACAAACCAAGTTTGAGCTACATTTTGCGCCAAAAGTGGCCAAAAAAGCTTAAAAACTCACATAAAATCACAACTTAACACGTAATTTCTTGCATATGACTATTATTTTCAATTCTAACCACTTCAACACAATAATAATATACCAAATAGTGTTGTTTGCTAAGTTTCTTGGAAAACAAACCAAGTTTGATCTACTTTATGCGCGAAAGTGACAAAAAAGCTTAAAAACCCATAAAATCGCAACTTAACACGTAATTTTCTAGCATATGACGATGATTTTCAATTCTAACCACTTCAACACAATAATATATACCAATTAGTATTGTGTGCAAAGTTACGTGCAAAACAAACCAAGTTATGAGCTACTTTATGGCGCGAAAGTGCCAAAAAAAGCTTAAAAAACCCATAAAATCGCTACTTTTTCTAGCATATGACTATTATTTTCAATTCTAACCACTGCAACACAATAATATAATACCATATAGTGTTGTGTGCCAAGTTTCAGTGCAAAACAAACCAAGTTTGAGCTACATTATGCGCCAAAAGTGCCAAAAAAAGCTTAAAAACCCATAAAATCGAAACTTCACACGTAATCTCTAGGCATATGACGATGATTTTCAATTCTAACCACTTCAACAAAATAATATATACCAAATAGTGTTGTGTGCAATAGTTTCATGCAAAAAGTTCCAAGGTTTGAGCTACTTTATGCGCGAAAGTGCCAATAAAGCTTAAAAACCCATAAAATCACAACTTAACATGTAATTTCTAGCATATGACTATTATTTTCAATTCTAACCACTGCAACACAATAATATAAACCATATAGTGTTGTGTGCCATGTTTCGTGCAAAACAAACCAAGTTTGAGCTACATTATGCGCCAAAAGTGCCAAAAAAGCTTAAAAACCCATAAAATCGCAACTTCACACGTAATCTCTAGCATATGACGATGATTTTAAATTCTAACCACTTCAACATAATAATATATACCAAATAGTGTTGTGTGCAAAGTTTCGTGCAAAAAGTACCAAGTTTGAGCTACTTTATGCGCGAAAGTGCCAAAAAAGCTTAAAAACCCATAAAATCACAACTTAACACGTAATTTCTAGCATATGACTATTATTTTCAATTCTAACCACTTCAACACAATAATATATACCAAATAGTGTTGTGTGCAAAGTTTCTTGCAAAACAAACCAAGTTTGATCTACTTTATGCGCGAAATTGCCAAAAAAGCATAAAAAACCCATAAAATCGCAACTTAACACGTAATTTCTAGCATATAACGATTATTTTCAATTCTAACCACTTCAACACAATAATATATACCAATTAGTATTGTGTGCAAAGTTTCGTGCAAAACAAACGAAGTTCTTACTTTATGCGCGAAAGTGCCAAAAAACCTTAAAAACCCATAAAATCGCTACTTTTTCTAGCATATGACTATTATTTTCAATTCTAACCACTGCAACACAATAATATATACCATATAGTATTGTGTGCCAAGTTTCGTGCAAAACAAACCAAGTTTGAGCTACATTATGCGCCAAAAGTGCCAAAAAAGCTTAAAAACCCATAAAATCACAACTTAACACGTAATTTCTTGCATATGACTATTATTTTCAATTCTAACCACTTCAACACAATAATATATACCAAATAGTGTTGTTTGCTAAGTTTCTTGGAAAACAAACCAAGTTTGATCTACTTTATGCGCGAAAGTGACAAAAAAGCTTAAAAACCCATAAAATCGCAACTTAACACGTAATTTCTAGCATATGACGATGATTTTCAATTCTAACCACTTCAACACAATAATATATACCAATTAGTATTGTGTGCAAAGTTTCGTGCAAAACAAACCAAGTTTGAGCTACTTTATGCGCGAAAGTACCAAAAAAGCTTAAAAACCCATAAAATCGCTACTTTTTCTAGCATATGACTATTATTTTCAATTCTAACCACTGCAACACAATAATATATACCATATAGTATTGTGTGCCAAGTTTCGTGCAAAACAAACCTAGTTTGACCTATATTATGCGCCAAAAGTGCCAAAAAGCTTAAAAACCCATAAAATCGCAACTTCACACGTAATCTCTAGCATATGACGATGATTTTCAATTCTAACCACTTCAACACAATAATATATACCAAATAGTGTTGTGTGCAAAGTTTCGTGCAAAAAGTACCAAGTTTGAGCTACTTTATGAGCAAAAGTGCCAAAAAAGCTTAAAAACACATAAAATTGCAACTTAACACGTAATTTGTAGTATATGACTATTATTTTCAATTCTAAAGACTTCAACACAATAATATATACCAAATAGTGTGGTGTGCCATGTTTCATGCAAAACAAATCAAGTTTGAGCAACTTTATGCGCGAAAGTGCCAAAAAAGCTTAAAAACTCATAAAATCGCAACATAACACGCAATTTCTAGCATATGACTATTATTTTCAATTCTTACCACTTCAACACAATAATATATACCAAATAGTGTTGTGTGCTAAGTTTCGTGCAAAACAAATCAAGTTTGAGCTACTTTATGCGCGAAAGTGCCAATAAAGCATAAAATCCCTTAAAATCGCAACGTAACACATAATGTCTAGCATATGACTATTATTTTAAATTCTAACGACTTCAACACAATAATATATACCAAATAGTGTTGTGGGCCATGTTTCATGCAAAACAAATCAAGTTTGAGCTACTTTATGCGCGAAAGTGCAAAAAAAGCTTTAAAAATGCATAAAATTGCAACTTAACACGTAATTTCTAGCATATGGCTATTATTTTCAATTCTAACCACTACAGAATAATATACACAAAATAGTGTTGTGTGCCAAGTTTCGTGCAAAATAAACCAAGTTTGAGCTACATTATGCGCAAAAGTGCCAAAAAAGCTTAAAATCTATAAAATCGCAACTTAACACGTAATCTCTAGCATATGACGATGATTTTCAATTCTAACCGCTTCAACACAATAATATATACCAAATAGTGTTGTGTGCAATGTTTCGTGCAAAAAGTACCAAGTTTGAGCTACTTTATGCGCGAAAGTGCCAAAAAAGTTTAATAACCCATAAAATCACAACTTAACACGTAATTTCTAGCATATGATTATTATTTTCAATTCTAACCACTTCAACACAGTAATATATATACCAAATAGTGTTGTGTGCAAATTTTCTTGCAAAACAAACCATTTTTGATCTACTTTATGCGCGAAAGTGCCAAAAAAGCTTAAAAACCCATAAAATCGCAGCTTAAAACGTAATTTCTAGCATATGACGATGATTTTCAATTCAAACCACTTCAACACAATAATATATACCAATTAGTATTGTGTGCAAAGTTTCGTGCAAAACAAACCAAGTTTGAGCTACTTTATGCGCGAAAGTGTCAAAAAAGCTTAAAAACCCATAAAATCGCTACTTTTTCTAGCTTATGACTATTATTTTCAATTCTAACCACTGCAACACAATAATATATACCATATAGTGTTGTGTGCCATGTTTCGTGCAAAAAAAACCAAGTTTGACCTACATTATGCGCCAAAAGTGCCAAAAAAGCTTAAAAACGCATAAAATCGCAACTTCACACGTAATCTCTAGCATATGACGATGATTTTCAATTCTAACCACTTCAACACAATAATATATACCAAATAGTGTTGTGTGCAAAGTTTCGTGCAAAAAGTACCAAGTTTGAGCTACTTTATGCGCGAAAGTGCCAAAAAAGCTTAAAAACCCATAAAATCGCAACTTAACACGTAATTTGTAGTATATGACTATTATTTTCAATTCTAAAGACTTCAACACAATAATATATACCAAATAGTGTTGTGTGCCATGTTTCATGCAAAACAAATCAAGTTTGAGCAACTTTATGCGCGAAAATGCCAAAAAAGCTTAAAAACTCATAAAATCGCAACATAACACGAAATTTCTAGCATATGACTATTATTTTCAATTCTTACCACTTCAACACAATAATATATACCAAATATTGTTGTGTGCTAAGTTTCGTGCAAAACAAACCAAGTTTGAGCTACTTTATGCGCGAAAGTGCCAAAAAAGCATAAAATCCCTTAAAATCGCAACGTAACACGTAATTTCTAGCATATGACCATTATTTTAAATTCTAACAACTTCAACACAATAATATATACCAAATAGTGTTGTGTGCAAAGTTTCTTGCAAAACAAACCAAGTTTGATCTACTTTATGCGCGAAAGTGCCAAAAAAGTTTATAAACCCATAAAATCGCAGCTTAAAACGTAATTTCTAGCATATGACGATGATTTTCAATTCTAACCACTTCAACACAATAATATATACCAATTAGTATTGTGTGCAAAGTTTCGTGCAAAACAAACCAAGTTTAAACTACTTTATGCGCGAAAATACCAAAAAAGCTTAAAAACCCATAAAATCTCAACTTAACACGTATTTTGTAGTATATGACTATTATTTTCAATTCTAACAACTTCAACACTATAATATATACCAAATAGTGTTGTGTGCCATGTTTCATGCAAAACAAATCAAGTTTGAGCTACTTTATGCGCGAAAGTGCCAAAAAAGCTTAAAAACCCATAAAATGGCAACTTAACACGTAATTTCTAACATATGACTATTATTTTCAATTCTAACCACTTCAAAACAATAATATATACCAAATAGTGTTGTGTGCTAAGTTTCGTGCAAACCAAACCAAGTTTGAGCTACTTTATGCGCGAAAGTGCCAAAAAAGCTTAAAACCCCATAAAATCGCAACATAACACGTAATTTCTAGCATAAGAATATTATTTTCAATTCTAACAACTTCAACACAATAATATATACCAAATAGTGTTGTGGGCCATGTTTCATGCAAAACAAATAAAGTTTGAGCTACTTTATGCGCGAAAGTGCCAAAAAAGCTTAAAAACCCATAAAATCACAACTTAACACGTAATTTCTAGCATATGACTATTATTTTCAATTCTAACCACTACAACACAATAATATATACCATATAGTGTTGTGTGCCAAGTTTCGTGCAAAACAAACCAAGTTTGAGCTACATTATGCGCCAAAAGTGCCAAAAAAGCTTAAAAACCTATAAAATCGCAACTTCACACGTAATCTCTAGCGTATGACGATGATTTTAAATTCTAACCACTTCAACACAATAATATATACCAAATAGTGTTGTGTGCAAAATTTCGTGCAAAAATTACCAAGTTTGAGCTACTTTATGCGCGAAAGTGCCAAAAAAGCTTAAAAACCCATAAAATGGCAACTTAACACGTAATTTCTAACATATGACTATTATTTAAAATTCTAACAACTTCAACACAATAATATATACCAAATAGTGTTGTGGGCCATGTTTCATGCAAAACAAATCAAGTTTGTGCTACTTTATGCGCGAAAGTGCAAAAAAAGCTTAAAAAATGCCTAAAATCGCAGCTTAACACGTAATTTCTAACATATGACTATTATTTTCAATTCTAACCACTACATAATAATATACACAAAATAGTGTTGTGTGCCAAGTTTCGTGCAAAATAAACCAAGTTTGAGCTACATTATGCGCAAAAGTGCCAAAAAAGCTTAAAATCCATAAAATCGCAACTTAACACGTAATCTCTAGCATATGACGACGATTTTAAATTCTAACCACTTCAACACAATAATATATACCAAATAGTGTTGTGTGCAAAGTTTCGTGCAAAAAGTACCAAGTTTGAGATACTTTATGCGCGAAAGTGCCAAAAAAGTTTAAAAACCCATAAAATCACAACTTAACACGTAATTTCTAGCATATGACTATTATTTTCAATTCTAACCACTTCAACACAATAATATATACCAAATAGTGTTGTGTGCAAAGTTTCTTGCAAAACAAACCAAGTTTGATCTACTTTATGCGCGAAAGTGCCAAAAAAGCTTAAGAACCCATAAAATCGCAGCTTAAAACGTAATTTCTAGCATATGACAATGATTTTCAATTCTGACCACTTCAACACAATAATATATACCAATTAGTATTGTGTGCAAAGTTTCGTGCAAAACAAACCAAGTTTGAACTACTTTATGCGCGAAAGTGCCAAAAAAGCTTAAAAACCCATAAAATCTCAACTTAACACGTAATTTGTAGTATATGACTATTATTTTTAATTCTAACAACTTCAACACTATAATATATACCAAATAGTGTTGTGTGCCATGTTTCATGCAAAACAAATCAAGTTTGAGCTACTTTATGCGCGAAAGTGCCAAAAAAGCTTAAAAAACCCATAAAATGGCAACTTAACACGTAATTTATAACATATGACTATTATTTTCAATTCTAACAACTTCAACACAATAATATATACCAAATAGTGTTGTGGGCCATGTTTCATGCAAAACAAATAAAGTTTGAGCTACTTTATGCGCGAAAGTGCCAAAAGAGCTTTAAAAATGCATAAAATCGCAACATAACAAGTAAATTTCTAGCATATGACTGTTATTTTCTATTCTAACCACTACAAAATAATATACACAAAATAGTGTTATATGCCATGTTTCGTGTAAAACAAACCAAGTTTGAGCTACATTATGCGCAAAAATGCAAAAAAAGCTTAAAAACCCATAAAATCGCAAATTAACACGTAATCTCTAGTATATGATGATTATTTTCAATTCTAACCACTTCAACACAATAATATATACCAATTAGTATTGTGTGCAAAGTTTCGTGCAAAACAAACCAAGTTTGAGCTACTTTATGCGCGAAAGTGCCAAAAAAGCTTAAAAACCCATAAAATCGCAACTTAACACGTAATTTCTAGCATATGACGATGATTTTCAATTCTAACCACTTCAAAACAATAGTATATACCAAATAGTTTTGTGTGCAAAGTTTCTTGCAAAACGAATCATGTTTGAGCAAATTTATGCGCGAAAGTGCCAAAAAAGTTTAAAAACCCTTAAAATCGCAAATTAACACGTAATTTCTAGCATATGACTATTATTTACAATTCTAACCCCTTCACGACAATAATATATACCAAATAATGTTGTGTGCAAAGTTTCTTGCAAAACAAACCAAGTTTGAGCTACTTTATGCGCGAAAGTGCCAAAATAGCTTAAAAACCAATAAAATTGCTACTTTTTCTAGCATATGACTATTATTTTCAATTCTAACCACTTCAACACAATAATATATACCATATAGTGTTGTGTGCCAAGTTTCGTGCAAAACAAACCAAGTTTGAGCTACTTTATGCGCGAAAGTGCCAAAGAAACTTAAAAACACAAAAAATCGCAACTTAGCACGTAAGTTCTAGCATATGACGATGATTTTCAATTCTAACCACTTCAACAAAATAATATATACCAAATAGTGTTATGTGCAATGTTTCGTGCAAAACAAACAAAGTTTGAGCTACATTATGCGCGAAAGTTCCAAAAAAGCATAAAAACCCATAATATCACAACTTAACACGTTATTTCAAGAGTATAACTATTATTTTCAATTATAACCACTTCAACACAATAAGATATACCAAATAGTGTAGAGTGCCAAGTTTCGTGTAGAACAAACCAAGTTTGAGCTACTTTATGTGCGAAAGTGCCAAAAAAGCTTAAAAACCCATAAAATCGCAACTTAACACGTAATTTCTAGCATATGACTATTATTTCAATTCTAACAACTTCAACACAATAATATACACCAATTAGTGTTGTGTGCCTTGTTTCATGCAAAACAAATTAAGTTTGAGCTACTTTATGCGCGAAAGTGCCAAAAAAGCTTAAATAATGCATAAAATCGCAACTTAACACGTAATTTCTAGCATTTGTCTATTATTTTAAATTCTAACCACTACATAATGATATACACCAAATAGTGTTGTGTGCCATGTTTCGTGCAAAACAAACCAAGTTTGAGCTACATTATGCGCAAAAGTGCCAAAAAAGCTTAAAAACCCATAAAATCGCAACTTAACACGTAATCTCTAGCATGTGACGATGATTTTAAATTCTAACCACTTCAACACAATAAAATATACCAAATAGTGTTGTGTGTAAAGTTTCGTGCAAAAAGTACCAAGTTTGAGCTACTTTATGCGCGAAAGTGCCAAAAAAGCTTACAAACCCATAAAATCGCAACTTAACACGTAATTTCTAGCATATGACGATAATTTTCAATTCTAACCATTTCAACACAATAGTATATACCAAATAGTTTTGCGTGCAAAGCTTCGTGCAAAACAAATCATGTTTGAGCTACTTTGTGCGCGAAAGTGCCAAAAAAGTTTAAAAACCCATAAAATCGCAACTTAACACGTAATTTCTAGCATATGACTATTATTTTCAATTCTAACCACTTCAACACAATAATATATACCAAATAGTGTTGTGTGCAAAGTTTCTTGCAAAACAAACCAAGTTTGATCTACTTTATGCGCGAAAGTGCCAAAAAAGCTTAAAAATCCATAAAATTGCTACTATTTCTAGCATATGACTATTATTTTTAATTCTAACCACTTAAACACAATAATATATACCATACAGTGTTGTGTGCCAAGTTTCGTGCAAAACAAACCAAGTTTGAGCTACTTTATACGCAAAAGTGCCAAAGAAGCTTAAAAACCCAAAAAAATCGCAACTTAGCACGTAAGTTCTAGCATATGACGATGATTTTCAATTCTAACCACTTCAACAAAATAATATATACCAATTTGTATTGTGTGCAATATTTCGTGCAAAACAAACCAAGTTTGAGCTACTTTATGCGCGAAAGTGCCATAAAAGCTTAAAAACCCATAAAATCGCTACTATTTCTAGCATATGACTAACATTTTCAATTCTAACCACTTCAACACAATAATATATACCTTACAGTGTTGTGTGCCAAGTTTCGTGCAAAATAAACCAAATTTGAGCTACTTTATGCGCGAAAGTGCCAAGTAAGCTTAAAAACCCAAAAAATCACAACTTAGCACGTAAGTTCTAGCATATGACGATGATTTTCAATTCTAACCACTTCAACAAAATAATATATACCAAATAGTGTTATGTGCAATGTTTCGTGCAAAACAAACGAAGTTTGAGCTACTTTATGCGTGAAAGTTACAAAAAAGCTTTAAAACCCATAAAATCACAACTTAACACGTTATTTCTAGAATATAACTATTATTTTCAATTTTAACCACTTCAACACAATAATATATACCAAATAGTGTAGAGTGCCAAGTTTCGTGTAAAACAAACCAAGTTTGTGCTACTTTATGCGCGAAAGTGCCAAAAAAGTTTATAAACCCACAACATCGCAACTTAACACGTAATTTGTAGCATATGACTATTATTTTCAATTCTAACAACATCAACACAATAATATATACCGAATAGTGTTGTGTGCCATGTTTCATGCAAAACAAATCAAGTTTGTGCTACATTATGCGCAAAAGTGCCAAAAAAGTTTAAAAACCTATAAAATCGCAACTTAACACGTAATCTCTAGCATATGACAATGATTTTCAATTGTAACCACTTCAACACAATAATATATACCAAATAGTGTTGTGTGCAAAGTTTCGTGCAAAACAAACCAAGTTTGAGCTACTTTTTGCGCGAAAGTGCCAAAAAAGCTTTAAAACCCGTAAAATCGCAACTTAATACGTAATTTCTAGCATATGACGATGATTTTCAATTCTAACAACTTCAACACAATAGTATATACCAAATAGTTTTGTGTGCAAAGTTTCGTGCAAAACAAATCCTGTTTGAGCTACTTTATGCGCGAAAGTGCCAAAAAAGTTTAAAAACCCTTAAAATCGCAAATTAACACGTAATTTCTAGCATATGACTATTATTTTCAATTCTAACCCCTTCACGACAATAATATTTGCCAAATAATGTTGTGTGCAAAGTTTCTTGCAAAAAATTCAAGTTTGATCTACTTTATGCGCGAAAGTACCAAAAAAGCTTAAAAACCCATAAAATCGCTACTTTTTCTAGCATATGACTATTATTTTCAATTCTAACCACTTCAACACAATAATATATACCATATAGTGTTGTGTGCCAAGTTTCATGCAAAACAAACCAAGTTTGAGCTACATTATGCGCGAAAGTGCCAAAGAAGCTTAAAAACACAAAAAATCGCAACTTAGCACGTAAGTTCTAGCATATGACGATGATTTTCAATTCTAACCACTTCAACAAAAGAATATATACCAAATACCCCAAGTTTGAGCTACTTTTTGCGCGAAAGTGCCAAAAAAGTTTATAAACCCATAAAATCGCAACTTAACACGTAATTTCTAACATATGACTATTATTTTCAATTCTAATACCTTCAACACAATAATATATACCAAATAGTGTTGTGTGCCATGTTTCATGCAAAACAAATCAAGATTGAGCTCCTTTAAGCGCGAAAGTGCCAAAAAAGCTTAAAAACCCAAAATATCGCAACGTAACATGTAATTTATAGCATATGACGATGATTTTCAATTCTAACCACTTCAACAAAATAATATATACCAAATAGTGTTATGTGCAATGTTTCGTGCAAAACAAACGAAGTTTGAGCTACTTTATGCGTGAAAGTTACAAAAAAGCTTAAAAACCCATAAAATCACAACTTAACACGTTATTTCTAGAATATAACTATTATTTTCAATTTTAACCACTTCAACACAATAATATATACCAAATAGTGTAGAGTGCCAAGTTTCGTGTAAAACAAACCAAGTTTGTGCTACTTTATGCGCGAAAGTGCCAAAAAAGTTTATAAACCCACAACATCGCAACTTAACACGTAATTTGTAGCATATGACTATTATTTTCAATTCTAACAACATCAACACAATAATATATACCGAATAGTGTTGTGTGCCATGTTTCATGCAAAACAAATCAAGTTTGTGCTACATTATGCGCAAAAGTGCCAAAAAAGTTTAAAAACCTATAAAATCGCAACTTAACACGTAATCTCTAGCATATGACAATGATTTTCAATTGTAACCACTTCAACACAATAATATATACCAAATAGTGTTGTGTGCAAAGTTTCGTGCAAAACAAACCAAGTTTGAGCTACTTTTTGCGCGAAAGTGCCAAAAAAGCTTAAAAACCCGTAAAATCGCAACTTAATACGTAATTTCTAGCATATGACGATGATTTTCAATTCTAACAACTTCAACACAATAGTATATACCAAATAGTTTTGTGTGCAAAGTTTCGTGCAAAACAAATCCTGTTTGAGCTACTTTATGCGCGAAAGTGCCAAAAAAGTTTAAAAACCCTTAAAATCGCAAATTAACACGTAATTTCTAGCATATGACTATTATTTTCAATTCTAACCCCTTCACGACAATAATATTTGCCAAATAATGTTGTGTGCAAAGTTTCTTGCAAAAAATTCAAGTTTGATCTACTTTATGCGCGAAAGTACCAAAAAAGCTTAAAAACCCATAAAATCGCTACTTTTTCTAGCATATGACTATTATTTTCAATTCTAACCACTTCAACACAATAATATATACCATATAGTGTTGTGTGCCAAGTTTCATGCAAAACAAACCAAGTTTGAGCTACATTATGCGCGAAAGTGCCAAAGAAGCTTAAAAACACAAAAAATCGCAACTTAGCACGTAAGTTCTAGCATATGACGATGATTTTCAATTCTAACCACTTCAACAAAAGAATATATACCAAATACCCCAAGTTTGAGCTACTTTTTGCGCGAAAGTGCCAAAAAAGTTTATAAACCCATAAAATCGCAACTTAACACGTAATTTCTAACATATGACTATTATTTTCAATTCTAATACCTTCAACACAATAATATATACCAAATAGTGTTGTGTGCCATGTTTCATGCAAAACAAATCAAGATTGAACTCCTTTAAGCGCGAAAGTGCCAAAAAAGCTTAAAAACCCAAAATATCGCAACGTAACATGTAATTTAAAGCATATGACTATTATTTTCAATTCTAACCACTTCAACACAATAATATATACCAAATAGTGTTGTGTGCTAAGTTTCGTGCAAAACAAACCAAGTTTGTGCTACTTTATGCGCGAAAGTGCCAAAAAAGCTTAAAAACCCATAAAATCGCAACTTAAAACGTGATTCCTAGCGTATGAGTATTATTTTCAATTCTAATCACTTCAACACAATAATATATACCAAATAGTGTTGTGTGCTAAGTTTCGTGCAAAACAAATCAAGTTTGAGCTACTCTATGCGCGAAGGTGCCAAAAAAGCTTAAATAATGCATAAAATCGCAACTTAACACGTAATTTCTAGCATATGACTATTATTTTCAATTCTAACCACTACATAATAATATACACCAAATAGTGTTGTGTGCCAAGTTTCGTGCAAAACAAACCAAGTTTGAGCTACATTATGCGCAAAAGTGCGAAAAAAGCTTAAAAACCCATAAAATCGCAACATAACATGTAATCTCTAGCATATGACGATGATTTTCAATTCTAACCACTTCAACACAATAATATATACCAAATAGTGTTGTGTGCAAAGTTTCGTGCAAAAAGTACCAAGTTTGAGCTACTTTATGCGCGAAAGTGCCAAAAAAGCTTTAAAACCCATAAAATCGCAACTTAACACGTAATTTCTAGCATGTGACGATGATTTTCAATTCTAACCACTTCAACACAATAGTATATACCAAATAGTCTTGTGTGCAAAGTTTCATGGAAAACAAATCATGTTTGAGCTACTTTATGCGCGAAAGTGCCAAAAAAGTTTAAAAACCCAGAAAAACGCAACTTAACACGTAATTTCTATCATATGACTATTATTTTCAATTGTAACAACTTCAACACAATAATATATACCAAATAGTGTTGTGTGCCATGTTTCATGCAAAACAAATCAAATTTGAGCTACTTTATGCGCGAAGGTGCCAAAAAGGCTTAAAAAATGCATAAAATCGCAACTTAACACGTAATTTCTAGAATATGACTATTATTTTTAATTCTAACCACTACTCAATAATGTACACCAAATAGTGTTGTGTGCCAAAGTTCGTGAAAAACAAACTGAGTTTGAGCTACATTATGCGCAAAAGTGCCAAAAAATCTTAAAAACCCATAAAATCGCAACATAACACGTATTCTCTAGCATACGACGATGATTTTCAATTTTGACCATTTCAACACAATAATATATACCTAATAGTGTTGTGTGCAAATTTTCGTGCAAAAAGTACCAAGTTTGAGCTACTTTATGCGCGAAAGTGCCAAAAAACTTAAAAACCCATAAAATCGCAACTTAACACGTAATTTCTAGCATATGACGATGATTTTCAATTCTAACCACTTCAACACAATATTATATACCAAATAGTTTTGTGTGCAAAGTTTCGTGCAAAACAAATCATGTTGGAGCTACTTTATCCGCGAAAGTGCCAAAAAAGTTTTTAAACCGATAAAATCACAACTTAACACGTAATTTCTAGTATATGACTATTATTTTTAATTCTAACCACTTCAACACAATAATATATACCCAATACTGTTGTGTGCAAAGTTTCTTGCAAAACAAACCAAGTTTGATCTACTTTATGCGCGAAAGTGCCAAAAAAGCTTAAAAACCCATAAAATCGCAACTTAACACGTAATTTCTAGCATATGGCTATTATTTTCAATTCTAGCAACTTCAACACAATAATATATACCAAATAGTGTTGTGTGCCATGTTTCATGCAAAACAAATCAAGTTTGAGCTACTTTAAGCGCGAAAGTGCCAATAAAGCATAAAAAATGCATAAAATCCCAACTTAACACGTAATTTCTAGCATATGACTATTATTTTCAATTCTAACCACTACACAATAATATACACCAAATAATGTTGTGTGCAAAAGTTCTTGCAATACAAATCGAGTTTGAGCTACATTATGCGTAAAAGTGCCAAAAAATCTTAAAAACCCATAAAATCGCAACTTAACACGTAATCTCTAGCATATGACGTTGATTTTCAATTCTAACCACTTCAACACAATAATATATACCAATTAGTATTGTGTGCAATGTTTCGTGCAAAACAAACCAAGTTTAAGCTACTTTATGCGCGAAAGTGCCAAAAAAGCTTAAAAACCCATAAAATCGCTACAATTTCTAGCATATGACTATTATTTTCAATTCTAACCACTTCAACACAATAACATATACCATACAGTGTTGTGGCCAAGTTTCGTGCAAAACAAACCACGTTTGAGCTACTTTATTCGCGAAAGTTCCAAAAAAGCTGAAAAACCCATAAAATCACAACTTAACACGTTATTTCTAGAATATAACTATTATTTTCAATTCTAACCACTTCAACACAATAATATATACCATACAGTGTTGTGTGCCAAGTTTCGTGCCAAACAAATCATGTTTGAGCTCTTTATGCGCGAAAGTGCCAAAAAAGTTTAACAACCCATACAATGGCAACTTAACACGTAATTTTTAGCATATGGCTATTATTTTCAATTCTAACCACTTCAACAAAATAATATATACCAAACAGTGTTATGTGCAATGTTTCGTGCAAAACAAACGAAGCTTGAGCTACTTTATGCGCGAAAGTTCCAAACAAGCTTAAAAACCCATAAAATCACAACTTAACACGTTATTTCTAGAATATAACTATTATTTTCAATTCTAACCACTTCAACACAATAATATATACCAAATAGTGTTGTGTGCAAAGTTTTGTGCAAAACACCCCAAGTTTGAGCTACTTTTTGCGCGAAAGTGCCAAAAAAGTTTATAAACCCATCAAATCGCAAATTAACACGTAATTTCTAGCATATGACTATTATTTTCAATTCTAACAACTTCAACACAATAATATATACCAAATAGTGTTGTGTGCCATGTTTCATGCAAAACAAATCCAGATTAAGCTCCTTTATGCGCGAAAGTGCCAAAAAAGCTTAAAAACCCATAAAATCACAACTTAACATGTAATTTCTAGCATATGACTATTATTTTCAATTCTAACCACTTCAACACAATAATATATATACCAAATAGTATTGTGTGCTAAGTTTCGTGCAAAACAAACCAAGTTTGTGCTACTTTATGCGCGAAAGTGCCAAAAAAGCTTAAAAACCAATAAAATCGCAACTTAACACGTAATTTCTAGCATATGACTAGTATTTTCAATTCTAAAAACTTCAACACAATAATATATACCAAATAGTGTTGTGTGCCATGTTTCATGCAAAACAAATCAAGTTTGAGTTACTTTATGGGCGAAAGTGCGAAAAAAGCATAAATAATGCATAAAATCGCAACTTAACACGTAATTTCTAGCATATGACTATTATTTTCAATTCTAACCACTTCAACACAATAGTATATACCAAATAGTTTAGTGTGCAATGTTTCGTGCAAAACAAATCATGTTTGAGCTACTTTATGCGCGAATGTGCCAAAAAACTTTAAAAATCCATAAAATCGCAACTTAACACGTAATTTCTAGCATATGACAATTATTTTCAATTCTAACCACTTCAACACAATAATATATACCAAATAGTGTTGTGTGCAATGTTTCTTGCAAAACAAAACAAGTTTGATCTACTTTATGCGCGAAAGTGCCAAAAAAGCTTAAAAACCCATAAAATCGCAACTTAACACGTAATTTCTAGCATATGACGATGATTTTCAACTCTAACCTCTTCAACACAATAATATATAAACTAATTAGTATTGTGTGCAAAGTTTCGTGGAAAAAAAACCAAGTTTGAGCTACTTTATGCGCGAAAGTGCCAAAAAAGCTTAAAAACCAATAAAATCGCAACTTAACACGTAATTTTGAGCATATGACGATGATGTTTAATTCTAACCACTTTAACATAATAATATATACCAGATAGTGCTGTGTGCAAAGTTTCTTGCAAAACAAACCAAGTTTGTGCTACTTTATGCGCGAAAGTGCCAAAAAAGTTTAAAAACCCATAAAATTGCAACTTAACACGTAATTTCTAGCATATGACTATTATTTTCAATTCTAACAACTTCAACACAATAATATATACCAAATAGTGTTGTTGCCATGTCTCATGCAAAACAAATCAAGTTTGAGCTACTTTATGCGCGAAAGTGCCAAAAAATCTTTAAAAATGCATAAAATCGCAACTTAACACGTAATTTCTAGCATATGACTATTAATTTCAATTCTAACCACTACACAATAATATACACCAAATAGTATTGTGTGCCAAATTTCGTGCAAAACAAACCAAGTTTGAGCTGCATTATGCGCAAAAGTGCCAAAAAATCTTAAAAACCCATAAAAACGCAACTTAACACAGAATTTATAGCATATGACGATGATTTTCAATTCTAACCACTTCAACACAATAGTATATACCAAATATTTTTGTGTGCAAAGTTTCGTGCAAAACAAATCATGTTTGAGCTACTTTATGCGCGAAAGTGCCAAAAAAGTTTAAAAACCCATAAAATCGCAACTTAATACGTAATTTCTAGCATATGACTATTATTTTCAATTCTAACCACTTCTACACAATAATATATACCAAATAGTGTTGTGTGCAATGTTTCTTGCAAAACAAACCAAGTTTGATCTACTTTATGCGCGAAAGTGCCAAAAAAGCTTAAAAACCCACAAAATCGCAACTTAACACGTAATTTCTAGCATATGACTATGATTTTCAATTCTAACCATTTCAACACAATAATATATACCAATTAGTATTGTGTGTAAAGTTTCGTGCAAAACAAACCAAGTTTGAGCTACTTTATGCGTGAAAGTGCTAAAAAAGCTTAAAAACCCATAAAATCGCAACTTAACACGTAATTTTTAGCATATGACGATGATTTTTAATTCTAACCACTTTAACACAATAATATATACCAAATAGTGCTGTGTGCAAAGTTTCTTGCAAAACAAACCAAGTTTGTGCTACTTTATGCGCGAAAGTGCCAAAAAAGTTTTAAAACCCATAAAATCGCAACTTAACACGTAATTTCTAGCATATGTCTATTATTTTCAATTCTAACAAGTTCAACACAATAATATATACCAAATAGTGTTGTTGCCATGTTTCATGCAAAACAAATCAATTTTCAGCTACTTTATGCGCGAAAGTGCCAAAAAATCTTTAAAAATGCATAAAATCGTAACTTAACACGTAATTTCTAGCATATGACTATTATTTTCAATTCTAACCACTACACCATAATAAACACCAAATAGTATTGTGTGCCAAAGTTCGTGCAAAACAAACCAAATTTGAGCTATATTATGCGCAAAAGTGCCAAAAAATCTTAAAAACCCATAAAATCGCAACTTAACACGTAATTTGTAGCATATGACGATGATTTTCAATTCTAACCACTTCAACACAATATTATATACCAAATAGTTTTGTGTGCAAAGTTTCGTGCAAAACAAATCATGTTTGAGCTACTTTATGCGCGAAAGTGCCAAAAAAGTTTTAAAACACATAAAATCGCAACTTAATACGTAATTTCTAGCATATGACTATTATTTTCAATTCTAACCACTTCAACACAATAATATATACCAAATAGTGTTGTGTGCAATGTTTCTTGCAAAACAAACCAAGTTTGATCTACTTTATGCGCGAAAGTGCCAAAAAAGCTTAAAAATCCACAAAATCGCAACTTAACACGTAATTTCTAGCATATGACGATGATTTTCAATTCTAACCACTTAAACACAATAATATATACCAATTAGTATTGTGTGTAAAGTTTCGTGCCAAACAAACCAAGTTTGAGCTACTTCATGCACGAAAGTGCTAAAAAAGCTTAAAAACCCATAATATCGCAACTTAACACGTAATTTTTAGCATATGACGATGATTTTTAATTCTAACCACTTTAACACAATAATATATAGCAAATAGTGCTGTGTGCAAAGTTTCTTGCAAAACAAACCAAGTTTGAGCTACTTTATGCGCGAAAGTGCCGAAAAAGCTTAAAAACCCATAAAATCGCAACTTAACACGTAATTTCTAGCATATGACTATTATTTTCAATTCTAGCAACTTCAACACAATAATATATATACCAAATAGTGTTGTATGTCATGTTTCATGCAAAACAAATCAAGTTTGAGCTACTTTATGCGCGAAAGTGCCAAAAAAGCTTATAAACCCATAAAATCGCAACTTAACACGTAATTTCTAGCATATGACTATTATTTTCAATTCTAACAACTTCAACACAATAATATATACCAAATAGTGTTGTGTGCCATGTTTCATGCAAAACAAAATAAGTTTGAGCTATTTTATGCGCGAAAGTGCCAAAAAAGCTTAAAAAATACATAAAATGCATAAATTAGTACAAGTTCCCAAAAAAAAAGTGGGAGAAAGTTGCAAAATTTCAACATGAACAGTTGTAATTTGAAATAGAAAATATTTTTATTACTTATCAAAATATTCCATAAATTATCATACCCACCATTTATCTACTGCCTATGACGGGTACAATTTCATACCCACGCCTACTCAAATAGGTTTTTATCCGAAATTATCCACACCCACTATATGCCATGTCCATCTTATACTTACCCCATATCCACCACATAGCCACTCTATACCCACAGGCTACATCATACCGCCCTATCCTCACCTCATACCCACCCACCCCTTACTCGTCTATAAACTCTAAACACATTGTATCATAAAAGTCATAGTAATAGTCATAGTTATCAACCTAGTATCCTGCATAGGTCGGGGTCTGGGAGAGGAAGGAAGCGGACAGACCATACCCGTACTCCCTACAAGGAAAGGGCGCAGAGGACTGCACGCACACAAATAATCCCCTAAAAGGATGGGCCCTACAAAGAGAAATGTGAGTGGTATACATCTCGCATTCTCGCCTAGGAAGGCATCTATAACAAATAAACCACATTAAAATTGTAACTGAATCATAAAAAAGAAAAACAAAAGGAAACTAAAAACCCGAATAGATAACTAAGATAGAAAAGGGTAAAAGTGTAACAACCCGACTTACCGCTGACTGGGTAAACAGGGTCATCACTGGGTTCGTTTCCCAAGAAATTGAAATCACACTTCCAAAACTCAAGCAAAAGGGGTCACAAGCTCTTCAACGTGACTAACTCAGCTAAATCCCAAAATCAATATCTAACTAAAACACAAGACAATCATACAATTCTCTACAAGTCCGATATAACCAGCATAGCCAAAACAAATATACATTTATCCAAAATCGTAACACAAATCTACAAATTCCTACGTGCTCAGCTTATAATACATCCTTGGAATACTATTCAACACCGCTAACCCATCGTTCCCGACCGGTTCCGATCTGTAATCAGGCTAAAAGATGGAAACAACAAGGAATCAGATTAAACTGAGTGAGAAGCAACAATCCAAAACAATTAAACACAGCAATACAAAACAATGGTTTAAAAGCAACATCAGTTTCCTAGATCTATGTGCGCACAGGGAGTCTAGTTTGAGAGGTGCCTCATAGCTCTAAGGCTATGTCGCTCTCGGGTGAAGCTAGTCAATATCTCAATGACAATTCGCTTCAAAACAGGGAGTAGGGAACCATGTTCCTCAACTCCGTCAATGACCAGCCCGCAACCCGATCCATTGACCATATCAATATCAGCATAATCATTCATAAAAATTTATCACATTCATATAAATTTCACAAACTTTAAATAAACATTTTACAAATGGTAGCCTGGCCAGACCGCTTTTTAAGGGACTGTTACTACTCACCGACGATGTCGCTTCAAGGTAACGAATCCAGCTATCAACTAGAAGGGTTCTTCGATGACGTCGTCTCCTGGAGCATAACAAACATAGCATCACAACAACGCATACGATACTTAAGCTAGGTTCATTTAATTCATTACTACTCTTCCTAACAATGCATAGATCGAACAGCTATTCTATAATTTCGAATCATTTAAATCTCACATGTTCTATTCTAATCTCCCGATTTTCCATCAAGATTTTATAACCACGACCTATAATTGTCAATTTCTCTTCAAGATTAACAACGTCTATAACTTCCTTAGTTTCCTTTGTAATTCCAACTACTACAAAAAAGATAGACATTTTAACTCATCATTATCAATACTTTTAAGAATCATATAATTAAATCAAGAACCCCGATTATCCAATATTTCATCACATTCATATATTTCTCGACCTATATTTAACATTATTTATCCACAACCCTTATTTTCCAATATGCACATTTAACCACAAAGATAAGTATTCTAGTCTACAATCCACAAGTCCACAAGAATCTAATACCTCATCCAAGAATATTAAATTATTTACAATTAATCTTTACAACTATCCTTCAAACAATTACATAATCCAAACATTTCTTCAATCCAAACTAATCATTTCAAGATCCATCAAATCATACTCATCATCATATAACTTACTAATAATACATTTTCCATCAATTTTCCAATTAAACACCAATATATTCATTCAAACTTAACATTGAAAATCCTCAAAGAATCACATAATACCTTCAAGAATATCAAGTTATAGATACTTTACCCATAACTCTTGTTTTAGCATTTCTAATCATCATATAACAGTAAAATTTTGATCTTTAATTCACTATTTACATCTTATTAAACTGGAAGTAAACATTCTAGCCACAATCGCTATTGCTCATAAAGAATTAATAATCCATCTAAAATATTCAATCATCTAACAATTAGCTCTTGACGAGTATCCACAATCAAAATGATTAATCTCAACTTCACCTAAATCTATCAATCAAAATAATACCCATAACAAGTTCTCAAATCAACAAACATCTAATATATCATCTAAGAGCATCACTTTACTCAATTACTTGTCATCATCATCGTCAAAACCACCTTGAACAACTAGCATTTACCTGAGAAATTCATTAACCTAATCAAAATCAGGACATCATCATCATCATTGGCCATAAATTCCTACTTCCTAACATTAATTATCCAATATCTCATATCCAACTAATAATCCCAATCAACATAACTCATCCAATTAGTTTATATAAATTCAAGATTCAATAAAATTTAGCGTTTAACACATAATTAATAAATTATTCAATTAAAAGTACATGAATCAGAGTATACCCATCAAGAAAACAGAGAAGGGCTTAAGACAACTACCTTCTATTCAGCTACCAGAAACAAGGACGAAAACGGACTTAATGCTTGATTCACGGTTTGAATTGGATGTTTAATCATGAGATTGAAGCTCACTCCTTCTCCCCTAACTCAGCAGAAATCAGAGATAAGGGGAAAGGATTTCGATGCTACTTTGATTTCACACAGCCTTTCGAAATTCAAAGGAAGAAGAACCCAATTTCTTCGAAAATCAAAGACAAGGGACGGCGGGATAAGAGCATGGGTTTCGAAGGTCTTGAGGATGCAAAGAAGGGTTTGAAAATGATGATGAATAGTGACGGAATGAGAAGGAAGGAGAAGGAAGGGAAATGGGGAAAGGGAATGTCGGTTTAGGAGAAGGGGACGGGAAGGGAATTGGGAATTGGGGAAAAAAAGTTTCTGATTTGGGTATTAATTTTAGTTATATATATATATATATATATATATATATATATATATATATATATATATATATATATATATATATATATATATATATATATATATATATATATATATATATCATCATCATCATCATCATCATTATTATTATTATTATTATTATTATCACTTAACCCACTTGATTCACGGTAATTTCTAATTAGTTTAAAGCCGAAAATGATTTTATTTATTTTTAAAATTTCCGAATGTTACAAAAGGAGACGGGAACTATCAATAATCTAAAACACAAATATGATGTCTCCAACTATTTTTATCCCTAGTCGGGTCCTCAGAAAGGTGCAACTTCTACAAGTCAATTTTTATTTGTTTATTCCACGTTCTCTTGGTTCTACCTCAACTTCTGTTGCCCTCCACTACTAAGGCTTTCCACCATTCACTTTGGTGCATCTCCGCTCTTCCTCTTCATATGTCAAATCCAACTTGACTTGTTTTTATGCAACTTTGCTCACAAAAGGGCGACCCCTTGCCTCTCTCTCAACTTCTGGTTCCTAATTATATTTATCCTTCTGTGCCCAAACATCCAACTCAACATTCTCATCTCCGCTACATTCATTTTTCGTTCAACGAACTTTTTTACCAGCCAACATTCTATCCTATACAATAATGCATGGCTAATGGCCACTCGGTAAAATTTACCTTTTAATCTAGTGGGAAATTCTTATCATATAGCAGCCTAGTAATCGCTCTCTATTTTATCCACCCGTTTTTATTCGATAGATTACATCTCTATTGATCTCCCAATTACTCTCGATGATTGACCCTAATTGCTTAAACTTTGTTGGTTTATGTAATTTGAAATGTGGTTGTTGTATCTATTTATACTTTAAAAATCAAAAGACTTAACAAATATTTCGTTTCAAATTTTGAATGTTGGAATACTTCATATAATTGGTCGCACAATTAGTACAAAATATAAGAACGAAGTTCCTTGTTAGTTTAAAATGAATAAATAATTTTATACGAATGGACGAAAATTGTAAAATTTATTTTGGACCAAATCTATATGGGTCTGGGTCTAAATTTTCCAGACCTTATGGATCTGGGTCCAGGTCTAGGTCCATTAAAAAATAGGGTATGGATCTGGTTCTAGTTGGACCTGATCTAGATCCGACTCATGCCCATCCCTACATCCGCTTCTTTCTCCATAATTTTCTGACTTACTCTTTCTTTACTCTTACTTTTTATAACTTTACTTTATTTACTTTTACTTTTTTTCTTCTTTTCTTCCTTACTGTTCTACTGTTGGATTTTTTTAGTGTTGTACTTGTATCTATTATTTACCAGTATCTATATTTAGATAATTATTTAGAGTAAATTATAACACCAAAAAACATACCCATCGTTCTGCTATGCCCTTCAGTAGGGAGAAACGTTGGATTACTTATCAAATAATGCAAGTACAAGCAGCAACTGCCAAATCTGTTATAGAAGAGGAATGACGTGTCAGCATAACAGATTAAGTACAACTTGCAGGCTATTTTGCATTAACATATTATGGAATATTCTAGGGGGAATGAATCGGTTAGATTTTGTGGGAGGGTAAGGTAGTGCAATCTAGTCCAAATATATGGTTGTAATAAATAACAGTAGTATGCTTGATATTTGTAAGAAATACCTTTGAGGTAAGGAGTCCCTTGTTGAAACAACTCATTGTAAACGTTCTTCACCATCTTTTCTCTAACACAACCTTCTTCACTTCTTCTTCTTCTTCTTCTACATTTTGTTATCTTTTACTTGCACATGTCATAGCATGTTTGAGTCACTTCGATAGCATCTCGTATTTTCGTTCCCGTCTCACGTTCCAAACCGTATTGCGTTTCGAGTAACAATGCTCCATACACTCTTCTAGGTTTTCTTTGAGAAGAGCAAAAGTTAAATGCCAAACTGGCTGTATTTAGCAATTCAGAAAAGCCCAGCCACATGAGGAAATTTTTCCTTTACCTTTTTTATAATAATTATCTTCTTTTTTTCCTCCATCTTTTCATTTTCCTTTTTTTTTCCTTCTTATTTAAGGACTTTCAACTTATTTTTCTATGTTTTATTTTTACTTACTTTTAGTAATCGACCCCAAATCGTACTTTGATTTGGTTTGAATCGTCTCGCCATCTATGAAAACTCGACCAAAAATCTTATCGACCTGACTTCAGATTTTTAAAATTGGTGAATTTCGTTCCCGAGTCCCGACCCCACTCCGTGCTTATTTTTAAGAAGCACGAGGCGCAAAAGATCCTTAGAGCCTAGGCGCAAAGCGCAAGGCGAAGGCGTGAGCTTTTTTTAGGCGAGGCTCACTTTTTCACTAAAGCTTAAAAATCAATTTTACAACATATATAACACTTCGAAGAACATGATATTCATATTTTAGTATCAATAAGCTTGAAAACATTCATTATCCTTGCGGGAAACACCACTTTAGCACAAAACTATTATGATGAGAATATGAAGAATTCCGAAAGTTATTTTCTTGTTCGCATGTTTTTTATTTTCTTAAATAAGCAATGGTTTTTTGAACTTCATATTTAAGTATATTTGGGTTTTAAGTTTTATTTCTTTTATGAACAAACAAGCATAAGTCAATTACTCAGCCCAATAAGCAGGTACACCGGGCTCACAAGGCGTGAAGCACATCAAGGCGCCCAAGGCGCATGCCTCATATAGTGGGCTTTACCTCACCTGGCCAAGGCGTTTTCAGCTGAACTTTAGCTCGAGGCGTACAAGGTGCAAATCGAGGCACGCTTTTTAAAACTAAAACTCTGCGACTCAGATCAATCCTCAATCCTGGTTACTAGGTTTATTCCCATGAAGGCTCGTGATCTTGATGTCAAGCTGTGACTAGGCTGAGGATTTATAGACGTGGCTTTATATTTTATCTACAGTCTGATTTATCAAGTTTGGCATTGGCTTATTTTCTATAGCCGAAGGATTTTCAATGTGGTGAATGGTTTTGGAGCAATTAGGGGTTGAATAGAAATCAAAATATTATGTTGTGGAAGAGAAGCCTGCTGTCATATTGAATCCTTAGTTCTGATGGTTTTGCATAATTTTCTGATAGAATATGATGTAGCCTGCTTTTAAAATAGTTACTATAAAGATTAGGCATGCTTTTATTTTGATTTAACTGATTAGAGGATTGATTCAGAAAGTAATTTGGGATAAGTTCGCTGTGGGAATGTGGAAAACATTCTGGCATTTCTTTCTCTAGAGCGTCACTCTTGGTATTAGCCTCTGGTTGCTTTAGTATGAGACACTTGTGGATTTCTCTTATGGTAACCGATAAGTGTGTCAGTTGTCTGACATGTTATGTGGAGATTGAGTTAGTTGTTAATGTTGATAGCTTAAACAAACTTTGGATTCCCACAACTATAAATGGATGCTTAAGTTATACACAGGTATTATGTCTACCAGTTGAGCAGGTATTGTTGGAATTTACTGTTAATGAAGAAAAAGGAGAAGAACATCTAAAGGGGAATATAATTTAAAATGAGTGTGAGTTCTGATGATGTGTCAGTGAGGATATTTTGATGTTCAAGTTACACAAGTTTTTTTGTTGATTTCATTGTCTGCTTTGTGAAGTCCTGAAGGCTTGCCTAACTCTTCAGCTGACCATATTTTGAAAGGATTCTGATATTTAGCTTGACTTTCAAATAATTGGGTTAATTATTAAGCACAGTTTGTGTACTGCGGCTTTGTGCTAGAACTCAGAATATGATAAGTTAAGACTTGAGACCCAATAACTATTGTGTATTAATATTTGTTAGTGTGGAATGATGTTCATCTGAGTTGCCTGAAAATTTCCATTTATTGCTGCAATCAATTTGAGATTCAAATCCCCGCAGTAGTATTAAGTAAATAGATCCTTCTTCGAGTTTCTGACTTAGTATTTGCTGATGGGACTGCCAGTGCCTTAAATTTAAGACTGATCAAGCACAAGATGCAAAGAAGATGGAGAAGCTCAACAATATATTCTTTGATTTGATGGCTCATGGTCCTGAAGGTACCATTCTTTTTTCTACCCCATCTCTCCACTCTTCTTTCTTTCCTACTTTTGTTGAGATTTAGCGGAGACTTTTTCTATGGACTTGAAAATAGTGTTGTTGCCTTTGTTTCGCTGATATATAGTTCCTTGTCTTGTGTATTCTATAGTGGACATAGCAGAAGTCACAGGGAAAGAACAATTAGAGGCACAGCCGTCAAAGAAAGGAAGAGGAAGAAAGCAATGATTTGTAGCTAAAATCTTCGGTTAGATACTAACGAATGTAGTTGATCAAGGTTTTCTGTTGGAGCTCATCGCATGTGTAATTGATTTTTGACTACAATTGAGATTTTTTTCCTTTACTTTTCAGATATCTTTTATGATATGAAATTGTTAATATTATTTGAATCAATGGCTGAGGGATCGTAGTAATTTCTGGCATTCTGTAGCAACTTTTCTTGTCCTGGAATACTGTACTTCATTCATGCTCATCAACCAAGTTACTCTTCATTTTGCTCTCTTTTCTGAGTTTTACGTCCATGGCTTCCGTTTCTCTCTCCTAGTTGATATGCTCTTCATTTTTCTCTCTCTGTCCTTCAAGTCTGCAAAGCCCTATTATGGCTCTTCCTCTTCATGGACTTACGGTGAATTTAGGAGGGTTAGAATACATCACAAGTTGCATGCTGAATTACATACTATCAGGAAGGGTGTAAAACCCCAAATTTAGCTTGAAAAACGATTGATAGACTACTCATATCAACAAGGTGCATCTTCTTTTTTAGGGAGCCCATTTGCTAAGAACTTCACAGTTAAGCGTGCTTGGTGGGGAGCAATCTTAGGATGGGTGACCTCCTGGGAAGTTTTCCCGGGTGCACACGAGTGAGGCCAAATTGCAATGGAAAGACTTGTGTTGGTTTGTGGGGCTAGTCTACAGTCTCCATGAGTAGTCACCAGCGGTCCGAGGGGCCGGGATGTTACAAATGGTATCAGAGCAACCCTGCGACCGTGGCTGATAGTGTTCAGTGCACCTAGTGGGGAAAAAGATCCTGAAGTTACGGTCCAACGAGGACGTTGTATTCTTAAGTGGGGTGAGTGTAATACCCCAAATTTAGCTTGAAAAACGATTGATAGACCACTCATATCAACAAGGTGCATCTTCTTTTCTAGGGAGCCCATTTGCAAAGAACTCCACAGTTAAGCGTGCTTGGTGGGAAGCAATCTTAGGATGGGTGACCTCCTGGGAAGTTTTCCTGGGTACGCACGAGTGAGACCAAAGTGCGCTGGAAAGACTTGTGTTGGTTCGTGGGGCTAGTCTACAGTCTCCATGAGTACTCACCAGCGGTCCGAGGGGCCGGGATGTTACAAAGGGTCCTAATATTGGAGAAAATGTAGTGGCTCGAGAAGAGTAGCATTGATGAAAAGCTCAAGAAACTCCTGATGATTAACACGATAATTATATCAGTAAATCTCAAATCCTATTCTATAACCTCCTCCTTACAGGCTAGGTTGCACTAAAACGGATACGGACGCAGACACGACACGGGTACGGGAAAACGCCAACTTAAAAATGGCGGACACGGGGACACGAAAATGGTAATATAATAAATATATCAAATTAAAGATAATTTTACAATCTTTCATTTTATATTTGTGAATAAACTATTTAAAAATATAAAACTCACATAACATTCAAATAAGTACCAAATAAACAACAGGAGTATTTAAAAATAGTCATTTAAACCAAATCAAAGAAAACCAAATAAATAGGTAATATAAGTTTGATCATCACATATCATCCATATTACATCCATCAACATCCTCCGCTACAAAAGTAGTTTTCAACTCGGGCTCATCAAGATCCACTAGCCCTCTTCATTTGTAGCATCACCACTTACATTGCACGAATCAGAGCCACTAGCCCCACTACTAGACATGATTGAACTCTTCAAATTCAAACAACCACAATTAAAGATTTATAAATCAAGATTAACAAATAACACATTAACAATTTAACATTAACAAATAACATTAACAAACACATTAAAAAAATAAATTCAATCGTCTTTGAATTGAAATCAAATATTTAATACAGTCCTAAATTCCATCACAGTACAACCTCAACAAAGTCAAGTAACTTCTTAATTTACAATACAATACGTTTTCTTAATTTACAAATTCCATCACAGTCCTAAATCCAATAGACCAATACAGTACGTTTTCTTAATTTACAATCCAATAATTTCTTAATTGAACTCTTAATTTCTTGAATACATTCACAGTGCAGCAAACCACAATCAAAAAGAACCCACAATCAAGATTTAAAAATAAATGTTAAAACAACAACTCAACAACATTAGAAATTTAAGATTAACACTAAGATTAAAGATTAGAACAAGATTAATATTAGGATTTAGGATAAAGAGTGAAAATACCTGAAACAAAATCAAAAATATCGATTTGTAAGGATTATTCGAACAACCCTGTGACCCACAGCACTCAGGGAAGCATCGAAGCAGCAGCCAGCACTACAGCAGCCGTCGAGTGTTTGTCTGCAATGGAGGCGCAGCCGTCGGTGGCGGTGGCCTGGTGGAGGAGCAGCCGTAGAATTTTTAGGGTTAGAGGAGTAAGATGAGAGCAAGAGAGGGAATTGAGATTTGAGAGGGAGGGAAATGGAATTCCAGTACAGTACGTGACCTTTGAGTAACTGAGGAGTTTATTTTCAGCTTTTTCAATTTTTTTTTTAAATAACACACGTGTCCCTTGCCGTGTCCGTAGCGTGTCCGTGTCCGACACGTGTCGGACACGCGACACGTCAGTTGACTGCCTTGTCCGTGTTTCGCAGCGTACAGGTGGGGGGAAACCATCAACAAACCTGAATTCCTATTTAGATCTACCATGTCACCGATCCCATTGAGAAAGCTAAATTCGACCCAAAAAGCTCCAATATTTAAAGGTCGAATGTAGCTTTTTCAATGGGACAAAGGAGTTGACCTACTTGCCCTCGGATTCAAAGTTTCTACAATCTAAACAACGCAGACTTTCTATGTTTTTGAAATAATTTATACAAGCATCCAAAGTTTCGAGCCTACATTCTGCAATCTCAATTGAATCTAAACAAAGCGTCTTTTGGTGCAACCATGAGTAGTTCTTTTGATCCTTCGAAAATGAAGGAGGCAGGGGTATATCCTCTAAAATGGAATATTGTAAGAGTTTGAAGTAAGCATGAAAGTAGCTTAAGCAATCCAGCACTAAATAGTAAAATCACAATTTCACTCTACACAATCTTCACCATAACATAAAAATGTGAGATTTATCTACAAAAATGATTCCATTTTCTCTAATGGTATCAAGGACGATGCCAAGCTTTCCCTCAATGCGCTCATCTTTCCGAGGCTCATAGGCCAGGGCATATACATCAGCTTCTTTTGATCTCTCAGCAATGAGCTTACCTACCACTCTGCATGCATTATTATCAGTAAGGGATGTCAAGGTAGTTCTTAAATCCTTAGCATTCGTGGTTGCAACAAATATCACTTTGCTGGTTCCACGGTGCATCATTTTGGCATGAATAAATTGCTTCGAGAAGAATACATTTAGCAGAAAAGGTCTGATGAACATATCAGTCCGTTGCTTCCATGATTTCCTACCGGTTTTCCTTGGTTCTCCTCGAGATCTCCGAGTCCAAGCTGCTTGAACAACAAAATCCTTGATAACTTTCAAGTTTCAAACATCAAAAATAAAAAACCAGAGTCACAGTTTCATATTTTAGAATTTATATCACCCAAAATGAGGTG
>NC_080059.1:21745153-21750153 GCF_026212465.1 Amaranthus tricolor | reverse complement strand
GTATGGCTAAGTACTTTATCAACCAATATGATGTCAGTACTTCAGTTTTCATAGTCAATCAAACTGCAAGTACACTATAACTGAGTATGATGTCTGCGATATTTTTCGCTTGTCGTTAACTGTTAATGATGTTATTAAACAAACTAATTCAAATGAAGATATATCTGAGTATGATTTATTTGAGGAGTGGCAAAAAAAACTACATTGTGTTGGGGCTAAGGATATATCTGCTGAACAACTACTTTCCAAAATGTTGTTGGAGTTAACTGATGGAGGCGATGATTTTAAAAGGTTTTTTGTAATGTATGCTTTTATTACAATTTTGGCTCCCAATTCACACCGAACTGTTGATCATAGTTTGCTTAAACCATTAGTTGAAGTTAATGAGATAAAAAATCTTAACTGGTGTGGTTTAGTGTTTGATAGGTTTAGAAATGGCTTGGAGAGATGCCAAGCAAAAAATTTGAAAAATATTTCTTCATGTTTAGCCATATTAGAAATTTGCTTTTACCATCGAGTTAGCTCTCTAGTTATTTTCCATCATCAAGGTTGCCCTTAATCTAACATTGGACTTATGAGACTTTGAAAAAAAGGGCACAACTTGAGTTGAAGGCTAGATCCTTTGGATTGGGTGATTTCGATGGAGACACATACCCAGTTTCAAAGAAATTAAGAAAAAAATCGCATGAAGATGAGGTGGAGTTAGAAGAAAATGGGATGTATCTCAAGATCCCTATTCCCAATGGCTTGTTGGCATCTTCTGATCAAGAAATTCATGATACAGCTGGTGATGTAAGTAATATTATTTTTAACATTTAATTTTTTATAAAAACAACCAGTAGCACATTTTAAAATATAAAGTAGTAGTTTTTTGTCTATAAAGTAACACATTTCATATAAATATTTTGTAAGAAGTTTAAATTGAACTGTTTTTTCTTAATATATTCTTTTTATTAAGGAGCTTATGTAGGAAGTTAGCAAGATGAAGAGGAACATGGAAATTGTTACTCAACATCATATATCGAGACTGTTGAAGTTAAAGGCAAAAGGCAATCAAGCACAAGATGTCGAACAATCATCAAACTCTCCAACATTATCACAATGGTATTCAGACCGAAAAGTGATGGAGGAGATTGATGAGATTATGGACAGGATAAGAGTGGTTAAAAAACGAACAGCTGACATCGACTTACAAGGCATTGACCTGGGAATATCAGATCTTGAGAAAACACCTTCACCAGCACCGAAGTTGACTGCCAAGAAGAGAGGAAAAAAGAAAATTTGAGTTTGTTTTTGATTCCATGTGTGATGCTTTCATCATAGAACCTTTATGCTTTCAACACAAAACTGTGATGATTCAAGTAAACATCATCAACACGAAAACAATTGTGTTGACGTGTGATGCTTTTGTATAAAACTGTGATGTTTTGTTTTTATGATGCTTGCTACTTCAAACTGTGCTGCTTTTTACAAAAAAACTTTGATGCTTTCTAAATCAAATCTGTGTGACATTTATTCAACACAAAATACAATACATGATACACTACCATTTCATATAAAATTTTTTGTAAGAAGTTTAAATTGAACTGTTTTTTCTTATTATATTCTTTTTATAAACGTGATGCTTTCATACAATACATGATACACTACCATTTCATATATTCTGTGTTACATTTATAAACATGTGATGCTTTCCACATAAAATCGTGATGCTTTCAACAAAAACTGTGATGATTTTCAACACACTATTTGTGATCAATTGAATGATAATGACATTAAAAATAAATTAGTCTACATATAACTAATTCTAACAATTACAATGTTAAAATAAACAGAGATTTGTCTAAAGGCAATTATCCTCTTCATAAAATACAATCTACTAATGTTAAAATAAACAGAAAGTAATCTACATACTACTAATACTAATGATTAGACTATTTCTCTAGAGAATCAATCAGAAATTAGTTTACACTCTGCAAATGCTACACAACCCCAAATATAATTGTTCTTCTGAAGCAGGGATTCAATCATTTACCACTGTATTTCATAAACAAGTCACCTGCAAGATTCAGTGAACAAAATATATATGTTAAATGTCTAAATGTGGAAAACAAAAAGGTTTAATAATGAAAGTATCACTATTTATCAAAGAAAGTACCAACATAAAATTCAAGAGGTAACACTTTTTATATCATATTGTACTTACTTATTTTTTCTTATGTGGACACGTACGACTATTGTGACCTGCAACTTTGCCACAACTTTTACATTGTCTTTGCTTGGTCACCCTTAGCTCTTCTTCATCTTCAGTATCCTTTTGTTGTGGATCTTTTTCTTTCCTCTTGCCTTTGTTTGAAGATTGTTTAGGGTTTTGAATTGTAATTGTTGTAGGAGCTTCGCAACCCAAAAACTTTTCCAACTCTTGACGTTTTTCTTCTCAACCCCACGATTCTTTTTTGCTAAAAGCTCAGCTGAATACAACTTCATTTTGTGCAAAAGTTCAACCAAATCATCCTCATCATCTTCTGCCAAACTGATGCATCGATGTACCTCATTCCAAACATCTCCTAAAACCCCTTTTCTAGATTCTATAGCATTATTACCATCCAATAATGTGCCATCAATATCATAGACAGGTGTTTTGCTAGCATCTTTTATCCACCTTTTCAATATGTAAGGTTCTGGTATATATTTAACGCCTTTTGCATGCAAAACCCATAATGCATGCTTACATAAGACTCCTACTAAGAATTTGTTCTTGAAAATCCTTAAAAACAACATATGTGTAGACACTAGAAGCATGTTTTTCAAGAGGGATACGAGTCTTCAAAGGTGCAGAATATAACTTGCATTTACTATCTAGTGTTTGCATCATATAACGTTGAACATCCATCGCACTTTGAAAGCTAATTTGGAGTTCAACTAATGTAAGAAATTTGTTCACAAAGTAATTGAAAAAATTGTTCTCACTTTCCGACCTAGATGTTGTTCTAAGCAAATCACCCATATAAAGATCTCTAAAATATGCGGGCACCCACATTTCTCTAATATCATACATACTATTCAACCAGTCATTATTTCTTAAATTAGCATGCTCATAATCCGACATCATTTTTTACCACTGATCTTCAAATTCATGGGGCTCATTATCCCTATTATATACAAGTCTATTAATTCTTCTTAAAAACTCATCATCATTACGTAACTCAATAGAAACTTTATCAGTTAGTTTCTTCATTATATGCCAACAACAGAATTTATGAATAGACTTGTCAAAAACATTGGGTAGAGCAATTTTTATGGCTGGATCTTGGTCTGTTATAATGGAATCTGGTTGTTTTTCATCCATTGCCCTCAAAAAAGATTCAAATAACCAAGTATAAGAACATACATCTTCCCTACTAATAAGACCGACAGCAAAAGTAACACATTTTTTGTGATGGTCAACACCCGTGAAAGGAACAAAAATTTGATTATACTTGTTAGTACCATAAGTAGCATCCAAAGATATCGAATCACCAAAAAATGAATAGTTTCTCCTACTAATACCATCTGCCCAAATTGCCTTTGATAGAGATTTAGTATCATCAACCTCAAAATCAAAACAAAAACTAGGTGAAATTTCTTTCTTCTTAACAAACATTTCCACAAACATTTGCCCATCAGATTCATTAATAAAACACTTTAAATCCCTATAAAAGTTTTTAAAGTTATCAAGTGAAGCACCTACTTTTGAATAACTTCCTACTTGTTCTTTCCACATCCTATATGAACTTGTTGGACCTTTATTCAAGTTCAAATTGTTCATAATGTATCTTTTTTGTCCACTGTTTAAACTACATGACCCTTTTAAATGTTGCCTAGAAATAGGTGAGGCAAGAATGTGGCTATGGGCTTCAATAAACTTATAAACCCAATATTTACCCTCTTTAGTCCTTTGAAAAACAATTTTAGCATAACAATCTTCACGAGTTACAAGCCTTCTTCTCAATGCACCTAATTTCTCTTCCCTCATCCCTTGTTTATTACACAAATAGTATTTAGATGTAACAACACCTTTATAGACTTTCTTAGTCCCTAATCTAATGTCAAAACCACAAGCCTTAGCATATGTTTCATAGAATTTCACCCCTTCTTCTAATGAATCAAAAGTCATATGCAATACTGGTATCAGATTTTTCTCACAATGAGGGATGAACTGTTAACGATTAAGGTTATGAGTAGGTGTACCCTGAAACACAATACCAGCAACATTGTTTTCAACAGAAAGTAACACGTTTTCAACATAAAGTATTACATTTCCAACACAAATTAACACCAAATGTATTATTATCGTCATAAATAAACTTACATATAAATGTTCACTTAAAGAAGGTACGAAATTACGGTCATTAATAGGTTCAAAAGGATTTGTAGAAGATGGTGGATCATTATTATCTTGCAATGCAACCTAAAACAAAAAGTAAGATATTTTGGTGAAAAAATCATCAACTTTCCTAGCCAAAAGTAACATTGTTTATCACATTATAATGTATTATTGATAAATAAAGGCTTACCATGAGTTAACTTGAAGAATTAGCATTGTTTTCACCAAGGTTAGAAGTGGTTGTAAAAGTCACAATTTGTAAGGGTTCCATATGCTCAGTTAAAGAAGTTCCAGCCATATCATTATTATCTTGCAATGCAACCTAAAACAAAACGTACGATATTTTTGTGAAAAAATCATCACATTTCCTACCCAAAAGTAACACTATGCATATACTTTATTGCATATTATTGATAAATAGAGGCTTACCATAAGTTGACTTGAAGAATTTGCATTGTTATCACCAATGTTAGAAGTGGTTGTAAAAGTCACAGTTTGTAAGGGTTCCATATGCTCAGTTAAAGACGTTCCAGCCTTATCATTATTATCTTGCAATGCAACCTAAAGAAAAAAGTAAGACATTTTTGTGTAAAAATCATCACATTTCCTACCGAAAGTAACGCTGTGCATATAC
>NC_080059.1:21696733-21729233 GCF_026212465.1 Amaranthus tricolor | reverse complement strand
AATAAGACAAAACAGAATTTTCAATAAAAACAAAGAAAACTTAAATCATTAAAATATAATTTTACGTATTACATCTTTCTTTAATACATAATTATCGTTTTTACATACCCGTAATATAAACTACATATATACTAACATCACACAGACAATACTATAGCTTCGTAATAACTTCATGTAAAGTTACCTGCAGCAATCTGCTCCCGAAATATGGGAACAGCCGATGGAAATCGGTCAGTTTTAAAAAAAACCGAGTATAGAAACTTACCGTAATTATGCAAGTATAGAGAATATATGCATTGCAACAAATAATATGCAAAAATAAGTGCATCACAATAAATAATATGCAAGGTATCTTATGTATTGTAGGGAATTCATTTTTATATTAGATTCATTTATATATATTAAACTTCTGGTCCTTCTGCTTGAGTACCAGGGCGTGATTTACTAACACTTCTGCTTGAGTGTTAGGGCATGGAATCCGATTATTTATTTAATGAATGCAACACATATGATCTTTGTTTGATATATGTAACGGCCTGTTAGGGTGAGGTAAACCAAAACCCCTAACTTAGTGGGAGTCGTCACTCCTCCAGTACAATGTTGCTCGAGCCACAGATCAGGTTAAACAACCTTACTGTGTTCGCCGTATTTTACGTGCCGGAAAACACGTCCCACGTTTTTTACATGCCAGAAGCATGGTTCGGCATTTCCTTACTATCAAGCCTTTTTATTATCATGTTACTGTTTTCATATAAATGCAACATTACAATAACATACAATAGAAATAAGTTCATTACGACTTACATACAAATAATCATTTAATATTATTAAAATCAAAACTAAATGGGTCTTTAGTATTTATGTATAGATAAATTTCAATTATGCTTCATTATTTTCTTAATAACTTATTTTTAGATTTAATACATGAATAATTAATTTCCTTAAGATTAAAATCTACATGAAATATTTTAAAATAAATAACTTATTATTAATTGAGTTGGTGTATATTCTTATTCACCAAAATAAATTAATTTTAATTATTATTTTCATTTTTCTTTCTTTTTTCCTACAATAACAATTTAGATTATTAATTTATTTCTTTAAAATTTAAATATCACAAAATTTTACAAAAAAAAAAAATAATTTAAATGAAATGAAAATACAGTAACACTAAAATAAATTGTTTTTTTTCAAGAATTATTTATTTTTAACCAATTTATGAATTTTCTTATTTTATGCGTTTTTTAAGCAAAAATTAATAATAATATTTATACTCAACTATAATTCACGAAATTAATACACAACTTATATTTCATATATATATATATGTACAGAAAAATGTTCGTTTAAAAATATTAATGTTGACTATTTTAATTAAAATTATTTCAGATTTTGCGGTTTTTTTTTTTAGAAAAAATTAATAATAATATTTATACTCAATAATATTTCACGAAATTAATACAAAATCTATATCTCATATATATATCTGTACAGAAAAAATTTCGTTTAAAAATATTAATATTTACTATTTTAATTTAAATTATTTCAGATTTTGCGGTTTTTGGCAATTTCAAAGAATAAATCATATAAATTAAATTACAACGAATTAATTCACCAAAATTTGCAGAAAATGAAATTTAAATATAATAAACACATATAAAAATTTATGGGCATAATTTTATGTAAATAAATATATGTAAGAATTTATACCTTTAATAATTTCACTATTAACCAATTTCTTTTGTTGTAGAATTTCTAGCCACAAAATTAGCTTTCTCTCCTTGAATTTCTATAATTAACACTAAATACTATTATTAGAAAATTTTTGAGAATTTTTAGGAATTTTTCTAGGGTTTTTAGAATTTTTCTTTGAATTAGCTTTTATGAAATAATTTTTTTGATTTTTTTTTTCTTTTCCTTCTCCTATTTTTTTCCCCACGGCATGCTTTGGATATATATAGGCATAAGATTTTTATTATTTAAAGTTTTTTTTTCCTTATCCTTCATGGGCAAGAAATAAAATAAAATCCAAGATCTTTATTCTTGGTTTTATCTAAAGGATAAGACTACATTAAAATTTTTTGTCACCTAGTTTTAGTCTTGCTGCCAACCTTTTTACATTTTTACTTTTTTTTTTTTCTTTTTTCTTTTTTTTTTATAATATTATTATTATATATATTTTACTTTTAATCATAAATTAATATAGGAAATAAAAAGATTAAGTTATTGTAGGTAATTTAGCTAGACTTAATATTTAGGTAATTTATTTTAAGAGAAATAAATTATATATAAAAGAAAATCGAGAGCTTAAAATAACGATTGGAATAAAATTCGAAACGGCATTAAAAAGAAAATAATAAAACAAAACGATTATTGAATTCGTCAAAATATTTAAGATTAAGAAAAACGGTCTGTTACAACTCTTCCCCCCTTAACATAGTTTCGTCCCGAAACTTGAACCTAAATGAATAACTGGGGATAGCGTTTTCTCATATCAGTTTCGCTTTCCCAAGTTGCTTCTTCGACATGATGATTCGACCATAACACTTTAACTTGAGGTATTCTTTTATTCCTGAATTCTTTCACTTGCCGATCCAAAATTCTAATTGGTCTTTCTTCATAAGCCAAGTTTTCATCAATTTGGAGGGGTTCGTGAACTAACACATGGGATGGATCGTGGATATACTTTCTCAACTGAGAAACATGGAATACATTATGAACTGTAGCTAAACCCGGGGGTAAAGCTAGTTCGTATGCCACCTCCCCTACTCTTTTCAAAATTTCAAAGGGTCCGATAAATTTAGGGCTTAATTTCCTTTTTATCCCAAAGCGTTGGACCCCTTTTGTTGGTGAAATCTTTAGAAATACTTTGTCACCTTCAGCAAATTGCAAAGCTCTGCGACGGTTGTCTGCATAACTCTTCTGTCTACTTTGTGCTGCCTTCATGTTTTCTTGTACTACCCTCAAGCTATCAATAGAGTCTTGGATAAGATCTGGTCCTTCAGGCACATTTCGGTCCACCTGATCCCAACATAACGGTACTCGACATTTTCTTCCGTATAAGGCTTCGTTTGGTGCCATCTTAATGCTGGTTTGATAGCTGTTGTTGTACGAAAACTCTATCAAAGGCAATTTCTGTTCCCATGAACCACCAAATTCAAGAATACAACATCTCAAAAGATCCTCTAATGTCTGGATGGTTCTTTCGGTTTGGCCATCAGTAGCCGGATGAAATGCAGTACTTAAACATAGCTTCGATCCGAATGCTTCTTGCAACTTTTCCCAAAATCGTGACAAAAATTTTGGGTCTCTGTCAGACACAATTGTTCTCGGTACTCCATGTAATCTTACAATTTCTCGAACATAAGCATCAGCCAATTGTTTTACTGACCATGTTCCCTTCATTGGCAGGAACCTTGCAACTTTGGTCAATCTGTCAACTATTACCCAAATTGTGTCATTTCCTCGTTGCGTTCTTGGTAATCCAACTACAAAATCCATGGATACGGAATCCCATTTCCACTCAGGAATTTCTAGTAGTTGAAGTAGTCCAGAACTCTTCTGCCTTTCAAATTTCACCTTCTGGCATATCAAGCATCGAGATACAAAATCAGCTACATCTTTCCTCATACCTTTCCACCAAAATAAATTCCTTAATTCTTCAATCATTTTATCTCTACCAGGGTGTAAGTGAAACATTCCTTGGTGTCCTTCCTTCAAAATCTCTTTTTTCAACTTTGTGTTGTCTGGTATACACAATCTCCCGTTCATTCTTAGTTCACCTTTCTCACCTACTTCGAACGCTTCTGTCTCTTTTTGTTGAACTCGAATGATTAACTCGATAATCTCGGGATCTTCTTGTTGTGCTTCTATAATTCTTTCAAACAAAGTCGGTTGTATAGTCATTGCTCCTAAATACTCAACAACTTGATAGTGATTAACAATTTCTAGATCTAACTTCTGGATTTCTCGGTATAGTACCCAAGGTACCGTCATTATAGCATTTACAGATATCCTCGGCCTTCTGCTCAATGCATCAGCCACTTTGTTTGCTTTTCCAGGATGATAATTTATGTCAATATCAAAGTCTTTAATGATTTCCAACCACCGCCTTTGTCGCATATTCAGCTCCTTCTGAGTGAAGACATATTTCAAATTTTTATGATCAGTGAAGATCTTACATGGTACTCCATAGAGATAATGTCTCCATAACTTCAGGGCAAAAATTACGGCTGCTAGTTCAATGTCGTGTACTGGATAATTCAGCTCGTGTGGCCTTAATTGCCTTGACGCATAAGCTACTACTTTGCCTTCTTGCATTAGCACACATCCCAAACCTTCCTTCAATGCATCACAATATACCTCAAATGCTTTCCCACAGTCGGGCATGATCAACACAGGTGCAGTCGTAAGTCTCCTCTTAAGCTCTTCTAGTGAGTTACTCTGCTTCTCGCCCCACTGAAACCGAACTCCCTTTTTAAGCAACTCAAACAACGATCGGGCAATTTTAGAAAAATTTTCCACAAACTTCCTGTAATAGCCTACCAAGCCTAAGAAATTTCTTACTTCAGTAACACTCTTTGGATTCGGCCATTTCATCACTGCCCTAATCTTTTCAGGGTCAACAGAAATTCCATCCTTCGAAATAACGTGCCCTAAGAAAGATATCTTTTCTAACCAAAATTCACATTTACTAAACTTTCCATAAAGTTTCTCCTTTCTCAACTTCTCCAAAACTATCCTTAAGTGCTTCTCATGTTGCTCTTCATTCTTCGAATACACCAATATATCATCAATAAACACAACTACAAACTTATCCAGGTAAGGGTTGAAGTATCTTTGCATGAGATCCATGAATGCTGCTGGAGCATTCGTTAGACCAAATGGCATTACCAGAAACTCATAGTGCCCGTATCTGGTTCTGAATGCAGTCTTAGGAATATCTTCTTCAGCAATCCTTAATTGATGATAACCAGACCTCAAATCTATCTTTGAAAAGACCCTTGCTCCCCCTAACTGATCAAAAAGGTCATCTATCCTTGGCAAAGGATAACGATTCTTGATGGTAATCTTATTGATCTCCCTATAATCAATGCATAGCCTCATACTCCCATCTTTCTTTCTGACAAAGAGAACCGGAGCTCCCCATGGTGAAACACTAGGTCGAATGAAACCTTTTTCCAGCAATTCATCTAGCTGCTTCTTTAGTTCAGCCAATTCAGCTGGAGCAAAACGGTAAGGGGTTTTAGAAATAGGGGTGATATTAGGAATAAGGTCAATATGGAAGTCCACTTCTCTTTTTGAAGGTATACCGGGTAATTCTTTAGGAAACACATCAGAATATTCTTGAACGATTGGGGTTTTTTGCAAACCAGGTTTAGGTTTTACTTCCTCAGTAGTAACATAACATAAGAACCCTTCATCTCCTTGTTTTATCATTTGTGTTGCTTGAATTACAGAAATTGTCTCTAGCTGAAATCTTGAGTTCTTTCGAATGCACTTTATTCCCTCGGAAGTTTTTATTCTAACAACCTTTTCCTTACACAAAATCTCCGCTGAATATCTCTCCAACCAATCCATACCCAAAATGATATCAAAAGTTCCCAAATCAAATTGAATTAAGTCAGCTGGTAAAAGATTCCCACCAATCTCCAATGGAAAATCATAAAAGATACGGTCACACAGGTAAGGTGTACAATCATAATGATCTCCAAAGGTTGACCTCTTACGATATACCCTCTACTACCACCTTTTGGCATCTTTTTAATAAGGTAGGGAAGTGTTGCGTAAGCTATATCTTAAATCGCAAATCACATATTTTTTTTAAGCACAGAAAACACATAAAATAAATTTCATTTAAAATACTAATTTTAATTTTTTTTTTATAATTATTATTTATATTATTATCATCCCGGAAAAGCAAACAAAGTGGCTGATGCATTGAGCAGAAGGCCGAGGATATCTGTAAATGCTATAATGACGGTACCTTGGGAACTATACCGAGAAATTCAGAAGTTAGATCTAGAAATTGTTAATCACTATCAAGTTGTTGAGTATTTGGGAGCAATGACTATACAACCGACTTTGTTTGAAAGAATTATAGAAGCACAACAAGAAGATCCCGAGATTATCGAGTTAATCATTCGAGTTCAACGAAAAGAGACAGAAGCGTTCGAAGTAGGTGAGAAAGGTGAACTAAGAATGAACGGGAGATTGTGTATACCAGACAACACAGAGTTGAAAAAAGAGATTTTGAAGGAAGGACACCAGGGAATGTTTCACTTACACCCTGGTAGAGATAAAATGATTGAAGAATTAAGGAAATTATTTTGGTGGAAATGTATGAGGAAAGATATAGCTGAATTTGTATCTCGATGCTTGATATGCCAGAAGGTGAAATTTGAAAGGCAGAAGAGTCCTGGACTACTTCAACCACTAGAAATTCCTGAGTGGAAATGGGATTCCATATCCATGGATTTTGTAGTTGGATTACCAAGAACGCAACGAGGAAATGACACAATTTGGGTAATAGTTGATAGATTGACCAAAGTTGCAAGATTCCTGCCGATGAAGGGAACATGGTTAGTAAAACAATTGGCTGACGCTTATGTTCGAGAAATTGTAAGATTACATGGAGTACCGAGAACCATTGTGTCTGACAGAGACCCAAAATTTTTGTCACGATTTTGGGAAAAGTTGCAAGAAGCATTCGGATCGAAGCTATGTTTAAGTACTGCATTTCATCCGGCTACTGATGGCCAAACCGAAAGAACCATCCAGACATTAGAGGATCTTTTGAGATGTTGTATTCTTGAATTTGGTGGTTCATGGGAACAGAAATTGCCTTTGATAGAGTTTTCGTACAACAACAGCTATCAAACCAGCATTAAGATGGCACCAAACGAAGCCTTATACGGAAGAAAATGTCGAGTACCGTTATGTTGGGATCAGATGGACCGAAATGTGCCTGAAGGACCAGATCTTATCCAAGACTCTATTGATAGCTTGAGGGTAGTACAAGAAAACATGAAGGCAGCACAAAGTAGACAGAAGAGTTATGCAGACAATCGTCGCAGAGCTTTGCAATTTGCTGAAGGTGACAAAGTATTTCTAAAGATTTCACCAACAAAAGGGGTCCAACGCTTTGGGATAAAAGGGAAATTAAGCCCTAAATTTATCGGACCTTTTGAAATTTTGAAAAGAGTAGGGGAGGTGGCATACGAACTAGCTTTACCCCCGGGTTTAGCTAGAGTTCATAATGTATTCCATGTTTCTCAGTTGAGAAAGTATATCCACGATCCATCCCATGTGTTAGTTCACGAACCCCTCCAAATTGATGAAAACATGGCTTATGAAGAAAGACCAATTAGAATTTTGGATCGGCAAGTGAAAGAATTGAGGAATAAAAGAATACCTCAAGTTAAAGTGTTATGGTCGAATCATCATGTCGAAGAAGCAACTTGGGAAAGCGAAACTGATATGAGAAAACGCTATCCCCAGTTATTCATTTAGGTTCAAGTTTCGGGACGAAACTATGTTAAGGGGGGAAGAGTTGTAACAGACCGTTTTTCTTAATCTTTAATATTTTGACAAATTCAATAATCGTTTCGTTTTATTATTTTCTTTTTAATGTCGTTTCAAAATTTTATTCCAATCGTTTTTAAGTTCTCGTTTTTCTTTTATATATAATTTATTTCTCTTAAAATAAATTACCTAAATATTAAGTCTAGCTAAATTACCTACAATAACTAATCTTTTTATTTTCCATATTAATTTATTAAAAATAAAATATATATAATAATAATAATATAAAAAAAAAAAGAAAAAAGAAAAAAAAAAAAAAAGTAAAAATGTAAAAAGGTTGGCGGCAAGACTAAAACTAGGTGACAAAAAATTTTAATGTAGTCTTATCCTTATGAAAAAATATCTTAGAAGATAATTACTATTTGCTTGCACATGAAGGAAAATTAAAACAACAAAAAAAAATTACAATCCTTAGCCGATAAATAGAACAAGCATAACGTGGGTAAAAGGAAAGGAGGAGAAAAAAAAAATCAGAAAATTTATTCCTAAAAGCAAATTTCTAAAGAAAAATTCTAAAAAAACCCTAGAAAAATTCCTAAAAATTCTCAAAAATTTTCTAATAATAGTATTTAGTGTTAATTATAGAAATTCAAGGAGAGGAATCTAATTTTGTGGCTAAAAATTCTAACAAAGGAATTTAATTAATAGTGAAATTATTGAAGGTATAAATTCTTACATATATTTATTTACATGAAATTTTGCCCATAAATTTTTATATGTGTTTATTATATTTAAATTTCATTTTTTGCAAATTTTGGTGAATTAATTCGTTGTAATTTAATTTATATGATTTATTCTTTGAATTGCCAAAAACCGCAAAATCTGAAATAATTTAAATTAAAATAGTAAATATTAATATTTTTAAATGAAATTTTTTCTGTACATATATATATATGAGATATAGATTTTGTATTAATTTCGTGAAATATTATTGAGTATAAATATTATTATTAATTTTTTCTAAAAAAAAAAACAAACCGCAAAATCTGAAATAATTTTAATTAAAATAGTAAACATTAATATTTTTAAACGAAAACTTTTCTGTACATATATATATATGAAATATAAGTTGTGTATTAATTTCGTGAATTATAGTTGAGTATAAATATTATTATTAATTTTTGCTTAAAAAACACATAAAATAAGAAAATTCATAAATTGGTTAAAAATAAATAATTCTGGAAAAAAAATAATTTATTTTAGTGTTACTGTATTTTTATTTCATTTAAATATTTTTTTTTGGTAAAATTTTGTGATATTTAAATTTTAAAGAAATAAATTAATAATCTAAATTGTTATTGTAGGCAAAAAGAAAGAAAACTGAAATAATAATTAAAATTAATTTATTTTGGTGAATAAGAATATACGCCAACCCATTTAATAAATTATTTATTTTAAAATATTTCGTGTCGATTTCGATCCTAAGAAAATTAATTATTCATGTGCAAAATTTAAAAATAAGTTATTAAGAAAATAATAAAGCATAAATGAAATTTATCTATAAATAAATACTAAAGACCCATTTTAGTTTTGATTTAGTTTAAAATGAATATTTATATGCAAGATGTTATGAATTTATTTCTATTGTATGTTACTGTAATGTTGCATTTATATGAAAACAGTAACATGATAATAAAAAGGCTTGATAGTAAGGAAATGCCGAACCATGCTTCCGGCATGTAAAAAACGTGGGACGTGTTTTCCGGCACGTAAAATACGGCGAACACAGTAAGGTTGTTTAACCTGACCTGTGGCTCGAGCAATATTGTACTGGAGGAGTGACGACTCCCACTAAGTTAGGGGTTTTGGTTTACCTCACCCTAACAGGCCCTTACATATATCAAACAAAGATCATATGTGTTGCATTCATTAAATAAGTAATCGGATTCCACGCCCTAACACTCAAGCAGAAGTGTTAGTAAATCACGCCCTGGTACTCAAGCAGAAGGACCAGAAGTTTAATATATATAAATGAATCTAATATAAAAATGAATTCCCTATAATACATAAGATACCTTGCATATTATTTATTGTGATGCGCTTATTTTTGCTTATTACTTATTGCCGTGCATATACTATCAATACATGTATATTTGCGGTAAGTTTTTATACTCGGTTTTTTTTAAAGCTGACCGATTTCCATCGGCTGTTCCCATATTTCGGGAGCAGATGCTGCAGGTAATTTTACATGAGGTTATTAAGAAGCTATTGTATTGTCTATGTGATGTTAGTATATATGTAGTTTATATTACGAGTATGTAAAAACGATAATTATGTATTAAAAAAAGATATAATACGTAAAATTATATTTTAATGATTTAAGTTTTCTTTATTTTTTTTCGAAAATTCTGTTTAGTTTCATTCCTTTTTCGCAATAATCACGGTACGATAGACTTCCGCTTAGCATTACCTACTATTATATGATTATAAACCTACATTAGAAAAGAACGATCCGTTACACTTGGTATAACGGACAGTCCTTTTCCAATATAGGTTTAATGTAATATAATAGTAAGTAATGCTAAGCGGAAGTCTATCGTACCGTGATTATTGCGAAAAACAAATAAGACAAAACAGAATTTTCAATAAAAACAAAGAAAACTTAAATCATTAAAATATAATTTTACGTATTACATCTTTCTTTAATACATAATTATCGTTTTTACATACCCGTAATATAAACTACATATATACTAACATCACACAGACAATACTATAGCTTCTTAATAACTTCATGTAAAGTTACCTGCAGCATCTGCTCCCGAAATATGGGAACAACCGATGGAAATCGGTCAGTTTTAAAAAAAACCGAGTATAGAAACTTACCGTAATTATGCAAGTATAGAGAATATATGCATTGCAACAAATAATATGCAAAAATAAGTGCATCACAATAAATAATATGCAAGGTATCTTATGTATTGTAGGGAATTCATTTTTATATTAGATTCATTTATATATATTAAACTTCTGGTCCTTCTGCTTGAGTACCAGGGCGTGATTTACTAACACTTCTGCTTGAGTGTTAGGGCATGGAATCCGATTATTTATTTAATGAATGCAACACATATGATCTTTGTTTGATATATGTAACGGCCTGTTAGGGTGAGGTAAACCAAAACCCCTAACTTAGTGGGAGTCGTCACTCCTCCAGTACAATGTTGCTCGAGCCACAGATCAGGTTAAACAACCTTACTGTGTTCGCCGTATTTTACGTGCCGGAAAACACGTCCCACGTTTTTTACATGCCGGAAGCATGGTTCGGCATTTCCTTACTATCAAGCCTTTTTATTATCATGTTACTGTTTTCATATAAATGCAACATTACAATAACATACAATAGAAATAAGTTCATTACGACTTACATACAAATAATCATTTAATATTATTAAAATCAAAACTAAATGGGTCTTTAGTATTTATGTATAGATAAATTTCAATTATGCTTCATTATTTTCTTAATAACTTATTTTTAGATTTAATACATGAATAATTAATTTCCTTAAGATTAAAATCTACATGAAATATTTTAAAATAAATAACTTATTATTAATTGAGTTGGTGTATATTCTTATTCACCAAAATAAATTAATTTTAATTATTATTTTCATTTTTCTTTCTTTTTTCCTACAATAACAATTTAGATTATTAATTTATTTCTTTAAAATTTAAATATCACAAAATTTTACAAAAAAAAAATAATTTAAATGAGATGAAAATACAGTAACACTAAAATAAATTGTTTTTTTTCCAGAATTATTTATTTTTAACCAATTTATGAATTTTCTTATTTTATGCGTTTTTTAAGCAAAAATTAATAATAATATTTATACTCAACTATAATTCACGAAATTAATACACAACTTATATTTCATATATATATATGTACAGAAAAATTTTCGTTTAAAAATATTAATGTTGACTATTTTAATTAAAATTATTTCAGATTTTGCGGTTTTTTTTTTAGAAAAAATTAATAATAATATTTATACTCAATAATATTTCACGAAATTAATACAAAATCTATATCTCATATATATATCTGTACAAAAAAAATTTCGTTTAAAAATATTAATATTTACTATTTTAATTTAAATTATTTCAGATTTTGCGGTTTTTGGCAATTTCAAAGAATAAATCATATAAATTAAATTACAACGAATTAATTCACCAAAATTTGCAGAAAATGAAATTTAAATATAATAAACACATATAAAAATTTATGGGCATAATTTTATGTAAATAAATATATGTAAGAATTTATACCTTTAATAATTTCACTATTAACCAATTTCTTTTGTTGTAGAATTTCTAGCCACAAAATTAGCTTTCTCTCCTTGAATTTCTATAATTAACACTAAATACTATTATTAGAAAATTTTTGAGAATTTTTAGGAATTTTTCTAGGGTTTTTAGAATTTTTCTTTGAATTAGCTTTTATGAAATAATTTTTCTGTATTTTTTTTTTCTTTTCCTTCTCCTATTTTTTTCCCCACGGCATGCTTTGGATATATATAGGCATAAGATTTTTATTATTTAAAGTTTTTTTTTTCCTTATCCTTCATGGGCAAGAAATAAAATAAAATCCAAGATCTTTATTCTTGGTTTTATCTAAAGGATAAGACTACATTAAAATTTTTTGTCACCTAGTTTTAGTCTTGCCGCCAACCTTTTTACATTTTTACTTTTTTTTTTTTTCTTTTTTCTTTTTTTTATAATATTATTATTATATATATTTTATTTTTAATCATAAATTAATATAGGAAATAAAAAGATTAAGTTATTGTAGGTAATTTAGCTAGACTTAATATTTAGGTAATTTATTTTAAGAGAAATAAATTATATATAAAAGAAAATCGAGAGCTTAAAATAACGATTGGAATAAAATTCGAAACGGCATTAAAAAGAAAATAATAAAACAAAACGATTATTGAATTCGTCAAAATATTTAAGATTAAGAAAAACGGTCTGTTACAATAACTCTTTAGACCTTCGCTGACTTTATATTTCTGTTGATGCTTTATTATATCTTTATCACTAAAATATCATCGATCACAACTGGTTTAACTTAAATGTCTGATCTACCACCCAAAATTCATATTTAGATGTGAATATCTGATTCACGTTAACTTGAACTATTACAAAAATAGGGAAAGAGAAAATGGGAAATAGGAAAGGGAAAAGGGACAAGGGAAAATGAGAAGTGGTAAATGGGAAAAGGAAATTGGCATAGCCACACAAAAACTCAAGGAATCAACGCCTAAATGATGGGTTGGCTTTTAAAGGTATTTGTATCCGGGTACCCAGTATTTCAAGTATCCGAAAAACTGGGTACTTGATTAGTCGGTACCTATTTTAACGGATTGGGACACCGGGTACCCGGTTTCATTTGTGACATTTATGTGGAAAAATTTATAAATTGGATGCAGTCAAACAACCAATTTTTTTATCAGTAATTTAGTACTCAATACTAAACTAGAACAGACGAAACCCAAATTGCATTTAGAAACAAAAATCTAGTTTCACAATAGCACACACACCAAAATTGAAACTACTATTCATTTTGGCTTTTAATTTAGGCTCTAACGATACTGAACTCGAGACCCAAAAAAATTTATAAAAAAAGGAAATAAGAATGAAAAAGCCTAAAAAAATCAAGGCCCAAAAAAACTCCAAAAAAAACGAAGCAAAATTCAACTAATCAAATAAATGCGGAGTACTTTCTCACTGATCAAGGCACTCCATCTTCCTAAACTGCTTCCTTTCATTTTCTATTTCCTCTCTGCTCAAATCTGTTGAATTACCTTCATCTATTGTGATTTAATTCTTCAAATTTAATTCCTTTCATTTTATTCCCTTTAAAACGAGATAAATTTTAGGTTTTTTGCCCAGATTATTCGAAACACCCTTTGGTCTTTGTGGTTTAATGGCTTCTTATTATAGACTACATCCTTTAATAGCGGATCGTAATTGTGAATGGGGCTCTCAGTGTTGATGTTCTTTGAATGGTAGGCAACATTCTTATTCCATTGATCTTCTTAGAAGAACTGTATCTTCTGTTGAGATGGAAATAAGATTTTTAAAAGAAATTGAAGATGATGCTACTTCTACCCTTATTGAAGTAGAAGAAGATCTTCATTCAAAAAAGTCCCTATTAATTTAGTTGTTCCTGAAACACCACAAGATCCTAAGAAGAACAAGTCTTCTAGACGAATTTGCAAAAAAGTATTGCTTCTTCTAACAAACATGAAAATGGGGTAAATCTAAAACCTAAATCAAATATAATTAAACCCAAGGTGAGGTTGGCGGATTTATTTAAACGTCTGTAAAGATTGACTATTGCTGTTGGATTTTTTTATGGTTGATGTTGCTGGAAATTGGCTGGTTTTGAATGCTTGTGATATTGTTTGTTTATTCGGTCGTTGCTTCGAAAATGGAAAACTATTGTGTTGGTGTTTATAAAATGCAGTACCATTGTGCATGTATGGGTTGATTCTTAATTTTAAGTTTTTGATATCTTGTTTCTTCGACAAATTTAGTATTGTTGGGTTTTTGTGTTGGATATGAGGATCAGTTTTTTTTATGATAAGCGAATGTCGATCTAGGATTTTTATGTTACATGAAATTGTCGATGAAGAGTCTTTAACAATAAGAAGATAGAAAAATGAGACTAATTACGAATTGTTGCCATTGTGTTTAAGTATGAGCTTAACACTTTCGAGTAGCTAGTAATAGCTTTTGTTTATCATTCGATGATTATCGGGGACTAATTGAGACAATGTTTAACCTATATAATGTCGATGATGAGTCAATAATAATGAGAAAATATACTACTGAGCCTAATTATGAATTGTTTCCATTGTGTTAGAATTTAATTTTAACACTTTCGATTAGCTCGTAATGTAGCCTTTGTGTATTATTCTTTGATTTATGGGGACTAACTGAGACATGTCTATACAAAAGTCTTTTTCATTAAGAGATAAACCACTGTAACTTGTGAGTACATGATTATAAATTGATTCCAAAGAATTGGTTCATATATTCCTCTCTATATGTCATTGCAATGCAATCCTTAACAGCCCATCTAGGTGCTTGTACTTGTTATGGTAGGCTGCCATTATCTTCAAGCTGCTTTTTTTTGTTGTGGGGAACGTCATAATTATTTGACCCTTTTGCCTTGAGTATCTCATTCATCACATATTGTAAGGACATCCACACATTGCTAAGTGTTTTTGGATGTAATTCAACAAAGGCTTCTTGAACTGCTTCTACTAATTTCTTAATACACTTTGGCATCTTCTTATGCATTAATGATTGTATGCTTCTAAAAAAACCCAAATCCAATATGTTGCATTCTGGACTGTTTGGTAGCTGTTGAGTTAAAATAAACGTAAAACCATCTTGTTTATAATGTGCTTACCATCGTCTTGAGTAATGTGTGCCTTGCAATTATCTTGTTGAATGAAAATGATTTTCTCTCCTTCACAAGGCCACTTTGACTTGATTGCTGGAAGTATTTTATTGATTAGCATTTGTCTTGTTGCTTGCTTGTTGACCGACTCTATGGGTTTTGTTTCAAACACCCCCTTTGGTCTATTCTTTGAAGCCCTTTTCGTAAGTACTTCGGTAAATGGAAAAATTCCTATCTTACCGTCGAAAGTACATTCACCCATTTGGTTCCATCTAGGTCTTGCCACACAACCCATTTGAAAAGTAAAACGATTTTTGATCGATATGAACAAAGTCATATAGACATTTGTATTGTGGTTGAATTGGAATCGAATCTAGTACAAGTAGACTTATAATCCAATGAATTCTTACCAGCTAATTGTTCTCTGAAATTTCTGGATGCATTGCATTAGTGTGAGGATTTAATTCACCTCTTTTGATCATCTTCCATACGTGGATGGTGCTAAGTTGAGTTTACTTGCGAAGTCTCTTATGCACGTTCTATCACCCATTTGAATGCTTGCAATACTTTCATATGGGACTGTAATTCTTTTTCTTCCATACTTGTGATAGTTATGATCTAAATCATACTTTTCGGATGTTTGCTTTTGTTTCTCGGCCTTGTTCCATAAATAGGTTATGGTTCTTCGGGAATAACCAAACTTCTCCGCCATCTTGTTAATTGAACCATAAGGAAGATTTCCTACAAAAGATATGTTGAGTAAGTGTAGTAAAATTTGTTGTCGCATTTGTTTGTTCAATCTCGACTTGTGATGATTTGGCTGATTTACATCTGGTTCATTATGATTGGTTCTTACAATGGTAGGGGACCGTTGAGGTCTAAAAGAGGCTCTAAGTCCCCTATTACTTCATTGTGTAAAGCTTCTACTTCCATTAAGACATCATCTTCCCCATCAGAATTACCATATATTGCTGCACTGTTTTCAGATTCATAATCTGGAAAATCATCCATTATGAAACAAAAGAGTAAAAAGACAAAACTGAAGCCTGTGTTGATTGAGTATTGCTGCTGATTATTGATGTAAGTACCCTGTTGCTGCTGATATTGTAAAAGGTTCACGAGACTATTTCACGATACAGATTCTGATTTTGTAAAGGTTCAAGTAATTGTTTGAAGTTTAACATTTTGATTTTGTAAAGATCTTAAGTTACTGTTGATGTATTTGGGGATAATTTTGCTTTATGATTTTGATTGTATTTATAGTGTAAGTATGGGTTGACATTTAATTTAAGGGTGTGTTTGGATTGGCCCAATTTCATTTGAATTGATGGAATTGGCCCAATTCCATTGTTTGGGTAAGCTAAAAAATTGAAATTGGAATTGGCCCAATTCCAATACAATTCCAACCCAATTAAAAAATAAACACTTCATTTCCAACCCATACCCTCCCTAATTTTAATTCCTATTCATTATTATTGTTTTTTAAAAAAATTTATTTGGAAATCCCTAAATTGGCTAAATGACCTTGGGCCTTTGAAATCCCGTCTTCATTGCTTCCTGCTGCTTCCTTCCTGCTGCTTCCTGCTTGCATCTTCAAATTGATCCCAGACGGTGAGACGTCATCTTCTTCAATCTTCAGTTCTTCACGCCGTCATCACCATTCTTATTCTTCTCAAGATCTTCTTAATCCGAAACAAACCTGATTTTTGGTACTTATTTATTTTATTTTTTTGCCATTTTCGATTTTGTCACAATGATGTAGCCATTTTCGCATTTTCGCATTTTTACAGAGTTTGATTTGATTTGTTTTGGCTTTGATTTCTGGAACTTTTGCGTAATTTCTTGATTTCATTGAATTTGATGTGTTTGGTTCTTTTCTCTATAATTTTTAAATTGTGATTGTTTATAGCTGGATGTTGTCTTCTTGTTATTGCTGTTACTAATTTTACCTGAGAATATGTATGGAATTTTGCTGCAAATGATGTCTAATTTGAAGTTATTGATAAATGCATGTGTATATTGTGTAACGGTGAATTTGTGAGATGGACAAGCATTACTGCTGAATATGCAAAAAATCAGGATTCGCAAAGTTAATGCTTACCCTGATAACCTATAAGATATATGAAGTATTCTTATTAACACTACTAATTTTAACTGAGATAATTCTGAGGAAATGTATTGAAGTTTGCTTCAAATGCTGTCTAATTTATATTATTTGATAATGAATCACATTTTGCCGAAATTGCAAAGTTAATAGATGATACTGGTACCATCTGTAAGTAATAGGTTATGAAATGTACTAGGTCAGGAATTTGAACTTGTTTGTTGTGTATATTTAATTGGCTAGTAAGGAAGAATTCTTGCAGCCTAAAAGAAGGTGTATTACAAAGGCTAAACGCATGAAACAATATGCTTCTATATGGCCTATGCACAATATTTTTCTGGTTTCAATGAAGAAGGAAGAAGTCAAACAAAAGAACGTATGATTTTTTTAAGTATGTGGAATAATTAGCAAAATGAAAAGTCAAGAGCAGAAAACTAAGTTGATGAAGCAGAGGGATGAAATTCTGAAATCACGTTTGCTGGATTATGATAGATTAAAGTTTTGTTGTTGTTGAATTGTTGTCGTACTATGAAGTATATGCTTGTTTTGCTACTTTCATAAATCACAACATTTTGGTATGTGTTAATCCTAATGAATTGCTAACATATATGCTTGTCTTACTCCTAATTTTGGTGCAACATTATTGAAAACTAAGTTGATGAAGCAGAGGGAGAAAAAACCTGATTGTTTTAATCTTATTTATACAGCATATATACTGGGACCAATTGTTTATCTCGAACCAAATATATGTTATACACAACTGTGCTTATTTTAAAGATTAGGGATTGCTTATTTTTCTGTTGGTATGTGTTAAGTGTAAATCCATTACTGTATACCGTCATTTTTACTAGCTTTCTTAGAGTTGATATGTGTTAAGTGTAAATCCATTGACCTTTTTAAATAATTTTTTAAAACACAACTTCCCAAACTTGCTAGACTTATTAGGAGTAAGAATAGATTTGTGTTTTTTTTTTAGTTTTAAAAATGTCAGAAAAGGGATATTATCAAGCTTAGTGATGATGGGTTATTTTGGAATTGCATAAAAAGCTGCTAAAATGTGGTTTTGGGTTGAAATTTATTTTGGGATTTGGGTTTTAGTGTAGCTGAATATACACAGATCAAATTTTCTGGAATTATGTAGTTGTATCAGTTCAATTCAGTTTGAAGATCTGAGTTCATCGGTACATTTGAGTTCCATCTCTGTTGAAGTAGAAGCAGAACTAATATGCAGAACTAATGGGTATTATTTTTAACAAATGGGTTTTTAGATTCAAAAAAATTGATTGTTTGATTGTGATTAATAGTGGGGTTTGAATTCATATGCCAACACTTGTGATTGATTTTAGATAATGAAACCTTCTAAATGTGTTGTTTTGTTTTTGGTAGGTAATGAGCAATAAAAGAAGCTATGTGTCTTGGAATAAGCAGATGGATGACATTCTTACTCGAGTTTTGTTAGAACAAATCAACAACAAGAAAAAAGGAGATGGAGACTTTAAGCCTCAAGCTTACCAAGCTGTTGTTGATGAGTTAAAGAGAGAGCTAGGCATTGCACTTAATGTGGATCATGTGAGAAACCGAACTAAGTCTTGGAAGAAACACTATGGCTGCATCACGGACATCAAGACTTATTCAAAATTTAAGTAGGATGATGAAAAAAAAAATGATCGTAATCACTATGGAAGATCTACCTCAATGGACAGAATATATTAAGGTATGTATGGCTGAGTTTCTACTTGTATATTTTATTGACTAGTATAGATTAGTGAGTACTTCCTGTACCAATATTATTGTTTCCTAAATTGTGTTACTATTGCTTATTTGCTTCTTCGTTTGCTAAATTGGGATTGTGATCGAGTAGGTAAACAAAAATGCTGCCCCTTATCGCAACAAGTGCATAGAAAATTGGGAAGATATTTGCACTTTATTTGGTGCGGATAGAGCCGTCGGGGATGGTGCAGAACAACACGAGGAGGCAGCGGATGCCATGGAGGGGGAGACGATCTGTGAACGAACAAGCTCTTCTAAGGATCCAACTAATTCAAGCTCTCGCAAGCGGAAAAAGAATAGTGTAGCTGATGCGGTAAATAGTTTTGCCGAGTCATTTAGAGAGTACGTGCAAAGCAAGATTAAAGACACTCCGAAACTCACTTGTCAAGAGATTCACGCTGTTGTTTCTCAAGTGCTTGGCATTTCTAGGATTCAGACTATGCAGGCAGTAAAGAAGTTTATGAATGGTTATCCCGACGAGTTTCTGATGTTGAAAGAACTACCGGAGGATGAGAAACTCGACTGGATACTCTTATGCCTTGACGAGTAGTTTGTACGTTACACTTTTGATATTCTATGTTAAGATAACTTTTAAAGTGACAATTTCGGATTACTGTAATATCTTAATACATTTTATTTGCTAATATTTAATATTTTTGGTTGAATGTAATTACAAGGTTATCCAAACAATGCTGTAGAATTTAAATTTGGGAATTCAATTCCAATATTTTTCAAACAACTATGTGGATTTGAAATATAAAAATTCAATTCTTTGACTTCCAAACGAGATTGAGGAATTGGAATTGGAATTTAAATCCATAATTTCAATTTCTTGAATTGAATTATAAAAATTCAAATGAAATTCGTGTTTTCAAACGCTACCTAAGCGTAATCCATGTACAAAATCATCTATAGGTTGATGTGTTGGTAAACTTTGATTGTAATTGGTTGTTTTATTTAGGAAAAGATTAAGAGCTTTAACTTTTTTTTTTGTTTTATTTTAGCAATCATAAGTGTAAAAAACCTTTGGTATACCTTCAATAAATTCAGATTTTTACACAATGATTTTATTATTTTTATTTATATTTTCTTACTTTCTCCAATGTTTAATGATTAGCTTTTAGTTAAAGATTCTCCTTCCCTTGGTTCCTTCCCATATTCCAAATGGGAAGGACTTTCGAAAACGGAGGGAGTATTTTTTATTGGAATTAGATGAGATCAAAGTTGAAAAATTCATATCAAACCAAATCTAACTAAATCTAACTAGACCAAATCTTACTACTTTTTCTTATTACTTATTTTTATCACAAATTCTCAAATAAGGCCGTCTCATTAAAAAAGGCCACATTTGAGCTAGCTCAACCAATAAAAAAGAACATAACTATTTGAAACAAAAAATCAAGCTTAAACAAAAAAAGAAACATAATCAATCACGAATTAATTACTTTTCGTTCTATCTCACTGTTATCCTCTTCTATTCTACTCTCTCTGCAACAATCCACTTTTGGATTGTAGTTCCTTTTCTAAACCACCATTAAAACTCTCTAAAACCCTGGAAAAATCATACGATTGTAGAGAGCAAAAAATATTTTAAAAATGAATAGAACCCTCCCTCTTTCATCATTCGTTCCAAACAACTATTATATTATTTTCTTTCTTGATGGTATAAGTTATTCTCTTATTCTTATTTAATTAATTTTTCCTGAGTGTTCATATTTTGTCAAATATTAGTCTAAAGATAGAGATGAAAGTGTAATGTGTGATGACTCGATTCAATGATTATTTTAAGGAACAAGTTAGTCATTTTACTATCTAAAGCATGCATTTAAAAATGCAAAGATGGTTTTTTCAAAACAACATAAGGATTTTAAGATTTAAAGTATATGGTATAAGATACATAATTTACATTTTAAGTTACAAAGTTAGCCTTATAATATCTAAAGTAGGTATTATAAGATCCAAAGTAGGTTGTTTTATGTCTTAAAAGTAATATTATAAACCCTAAAATGAGTGTTATAATATCCAAAATAGGTGTTATTATAACTCATAAAATGGATGTTTGTAAGAACCAAAGTAGTGTTCCAAGATCCAAAAAAGGTATTATAAGTCCTAAAAATTTTTCTGCTATCAATAAACACTCATCTTGCATTATTTCATAATAAAAAAAGTATAGTGAATAATTAGTGAAAGAAAATAAATATTGATAATTTTTTTTATCATAAGTGGGGTAATAGTGCTTTTCTCAACCTTAAGGTGGCAAAAAAAGCAAAAGATGAAATTTTATAACTTTTTGAACCACCAGTATTGTTGCTTCAAGGGGCTTGTCCAGAGTACATGTACATTTAGACACGACAATTATAAACTTATGTTTTGTAACTAGTTAGAGGTGATGGTGGGTCCAAGACCCTATTTCGCTCCTAGGGTTTGGATCCTATTATTTGACACCCAAAAAATTTGGGTCCAAAAGAAAATGAATCTTGATCTGGTCTAAGGTCTTTAGACTTAGACCGGAGACCAAGACCAAATCCACTCTCTAGCCAGGCCTGCTAAACCCATCCTAAATCTACTTTAGACTTGAATTAATTTTATTTTCATTCTAAACCTATTCTTATATTTATTTGAACTGAACTTAGACTTACATACAATGTATAGACCTATTTTAATAATGAAACCTAAAAAATAAAAAGTTTAAATATGAATAATTTAATTAAGACATTTAGGATCCATTTAGAACTCTAAATCTATAAAACTTATTGAATCTAAGAAGAAAATTCAATGTTTTAAGATCCTAAGGGTCTAGGTTCAATTTCAATTATAAGTAAACTATAAAGTAATAGTTTTAAATCTAAATCTAAGTGGACAAGACTCAAATTCACATGATCAATAATAATATGACAAGCTATAAAAGAATAAGATCACATCATAATAAGCATCACTAAACATTGGCCTACATTTCAAATTGCAAAGCGATTTCCAACACTCAAAGGGATTTCAAACACAGAAATATTGTATTTCCTTAAAATTTGCGGAGATCTCATATTAGTAGTACATTGCAGCTTCAGGAGGAGGTTTCCATTGATGACAATTGAAATTAGGGATGCAGGCGGGGCGGGTCTAATAGGAGACCCGCCCCATCCCCGCCCCATCGGGGCGGGGATGGGTCCCGGTTTGATGGGTCATGGGGCGGGTACGGGTATAAAATTCATACCCACCGCGGGGATGGGGATGGGGATGGGTTTTAGGTGATACCTGCCCCATCCCCGCCCCGCCCCATCCCCGCCCCGCCCTGCCCCGCCTCACGAAATGTACAAATTTTGAGAATTGGAATACCCTAAATTATTTTTCAAATTTCTGAAAACCTTGAATTTTTCAAAATTTTTTAAAAACTTTAAAAACCCCGTTTTTATATTTCTTTTAAGGTCTAAGATCATGTTTTTTAGAGTAAGGTTAATCATGTTTTTTCTATTTTTTATCTTTTTTTCTCAATAAAATTTGTTTATATTCATTACGAGTTGTGTAGAGGTAGGCGATATTAAGTGATGATTAGATGGGGATTTGAAAATAAATATGTGACACATATGGGTATTAAGCGGGGATTTGACGGGTGGTGGGGCGGGTAAAATGGGTATTAGACGGGGATGGATACCCAGATGGGGATGGGGATGGGGATGGTATTAGGTACAAACCCATCGGGGCGGGGACGGGGAAAAAAATTATATCCGCCGCGGGGATGGGGATGGGGATGGGGATTGATTTACCAGATGGGGATGAGGATGGTAACGCCAATACCCGCCCCGCCCCGCCCCGTTTGCATCCCTAATTGAAATGGCTTTTTAAAACTACAAGCAGTTGTTTTAAAATAAAACTATTCCACATTCATAAGTTTCTAGGTAAGACAAACAAAATATAACCCCTTTGAAACAATCGCATAATAACAAAGCTATGCAAAAAGAAATATTAAAAAACAAATAGTAGAGAGTCTATGCCTGTACCTTCACAGCACGTAAAATCCAACACAAATCACCACATGCACAGTATTTAACCTCTTATAAATCGAGGTCCTAAACACAAACACACACACACACAAAAATCACGTATTAGTACGCGTTTACACATTGAATCCACTATATACCATCAAGGCATTACTATACTTTATACTTGACAATATTAAATAATTAATTCATCAAAACTCAACGTTCCTTATTTTCCAAAAAAAAAACCATAAACTTTACAGCCCTTTTCGTACAGTTTACAAATTTGAAACAGAAAATCAGACTTAAGCAATGCATCTAGAAGGTATCAATTACCTTGACTACCAAATTTCATAATTTGTAACACCAGTTTACTATTTTAAATTTATATTAGCGTTAAAGCGACTTTAAATTCAATCTGGAGTAAAACAAAAACGCACTTGAACAACAAAGGCATGCATCACGCCTCCCGAGACAAAAGATTCTGTGAGAAACTCAGTTTACATATTATATATTATTTTAATTCCTTTAATCTCATTCATCAGTTCATCAGGTTCCAACAACGATACAAAATTGTAACACAACGTATATACGTAATCACCCAAATATCAAATAAATTAAATCAACCAGAAATTATACATTATTGCATAAAAACAGAATTATATATTATTGACTCCATTTTCATGCTTTTATATATATATATATATATATATATATATATATATATATATATGTATATATATATATATATATATATATATATATGTATGTATATGTATATATATATATATATATATATATGTATGTATATATATATATATATATATATATATATATATATATATATATATGTATATATATATATATATATATATGTATATATATATATATATATATATATGTATATATATATATATATGTATATATATATATATATATATATGTATATATATATATATATATATATATATATATATATATATATATATATGTATATATATATATATATATATATATATATATATATATGTATATATATATATATATATATGTATATATATATATATATATATATATATATATATATATATATATATATATGTATATATATATATATGTATATATATATATGTATATATATATATATATATGTATATATATATATATATATATATGTATATATATATATATATATATATATATATATATATATATATATATATATATATATATATATATATATATATATATATATATATATATATATATATATATATATTCTAATTTTTGGCCTTTGAAGATTTCTTTCCAACTTTCTTTACATTTCCATTATGAGGTGATGAGTCCAATCCAGGAATCCCAAGACTAAATGTATGAATTTCAATCTTGGTAACTGCTTTACTCACCTTCATCATCTTACTAAGAATTTGATCCACCTCAGCTAATATATTATGATCAGAAAACCATTGGGACAAAGGGAACTCAACAGATTTCCCTTCAGTTGGAGTGGCTTTTCTTTGATTTACATAATCTTTTGCAAGTGATGTTTTAATATGATCTCCATATCTTGTTTCAAGGGAGTAATCTTTTCAGAGAGTTCATTGAATAGAAAAAGAGGTATATTAAAAACATAATCATGAAGCAGAAAAAAAACATAATCATGAAAATGTTGCTGAATTTAATGAATGATATAGGTGACTGTCATTTAAGGGCAAATGATGATCATGAAACATCCAAGGCACAAACAATAGCAGAGAACTCCTTATAGCTACTGAGATACTTGGTGAGATACAGAATCCAAGTAGCTCAGGACAATGGATCATCCTAACAGTCACTTCATGCTAGAAGCGTAAATTTTGCCTTGATTTTTCTTTAAAAGAAAAGAAGTGCTTAGCATCTTTTCACTATTTTATTTCAACGCACACAGCAAGTTAAAAGAGAAGCATCAAACTTTCCTAGTTGTTTAGTTAGTTAAAAGTTAGTTATTTTCTTGTTTTTAGTTTTTGTTGTTAGCATTAATAAAGCTACAACTTAGCATTAATAAAGAGCAGTATCAAACATTCTTAGCGTTAGAGGTTAGCATTTGTTTTTGTTTTTACCATTTTATTCAAAAGAAAACAGTCTGGTTTTCACCAAAAAATGAATACTTTAAAGTTGAAAGAGTACACTTCTCATATTTCATTTGCAATTTAAGTTTTAGTGGATAATTTAGTTAGAATTCCATTTTAATCACTAAAATAAAAATTAGTTTGGAATGAAAAACAATAGGAAAGCAAAAGAATGAATGTAAGAACAAAAACAAGTGCAAAAAAAAAAATACTCTACTTTTTGACCGAAATAGAACTTTATACTACAAATGATACACTTGTAAAATGTTTAATAAGGATGCTTCCTTTAGTTTTTTAAACAGAATCATGAAGGGAAAATTATGAAAAAGGAAAGATTTTGAAGCATAAATAGGAAGAACCGAAAATAAATAATCATGAACATAAATTATGAACAACATTCCTTACATTTCTTGATGTAGAATGTATCTCAACATCACTTAAAATAGAGAAACTCGAAGTTACTGAAATTGTGATAGATGAGCGAGGACAGAAAGCTCGTTGGTCAGAAGAATGATAAGTGGCAAGAATATTAGTAGTACCAGTCGCCTCAGTAGCACCATCATTTTTACTCACACTACCTCTCTTAAAGCTAATAGGATGTCTTAGAATAAAACTCCCCTAAACCTACCGCCCTGGCTCATCTCACCCTTTGCCCTTTCTTTTAACTTGGGATAATCCCAATGTTGAATTAAAGGCAAACAGGGACACATCCATTCCGCCTTTCAACTAAAACGATGAAAAAAAGCCAATTTCAAGAATAAGAATACAAGTAGGAATATTGACTAAATTCTTCTTTTGGCATCTAAATATTGCTGCTGACAGACGATCCAAAACCCAACTACACCAATCTAACTAAGAAATATTTTCTACATCCTTAAGGGCTCTTAATATCCTCTAATATATGAATTTGTGTGGTATAGGTGCCAAAAAGGTGATCATTGCATACATGACAAAAATTCTCTTAAAATCATCTCCCCCCTCAGACAAGTCGCTCACCATTGCACTAAAAAGTGCTTGGTATGGGATTTCCTTTTTGTTCTTGAATCCTAAATTGATTTTCCACTTCTCCATAAGAAAGGAATCCGGGTTATTCTTCTTTAACTTACTAGTTTCAAAAATTAAATTACCGAAATTCTTTAATAAACCAAAAATATCCCAAACATCGAAAGGTGTTGCGGTATACTTGCAAGAATTATTAACAAGTAAAACATTTGCACATGTATCAAAATGATCAAGCACTTCGTCAACAGAAAGTAACTTGTCAATCCCGATTTCCCTCAAATTCGATTTCTGTTTATCATTTAATATGGTCGCTAACATGATGAAGCCAGAAGCATTAGATATGATGAGCATTATATCACTACAAAAATAAAAAAAAATAAAAAAAAGAACAACAATTAAAAATGAACTATTACATAAACGAATTGAACTAATCGAAATAGCAACTATAGCATAAACATAGCAATAACTATAACAACGACATAGCATAAACTATATCATTCATTAAAAATCAGGATCAACAAATTGAACAAAAATGTACGATGCTTGAATTTAAGCAAAGATGACAGGACAACTTAGGAACAAAAAAGGAAACAAAACAGTCTACTTTTCACCGAAAATAGAACACTTTTAAGTTGAAATATTACACTTCTCATATTTCATTTATATTTTAAGTTTTAGTGAATACCATAAATGTAATTAGAATTAGAATTGCTTCGAAAAGAAAAAAGTAGAAAAAAAAAAGAATGTAAGAAGAAAATCTATAGCAACAAAATATTATACTTTCTAAACAAAATACAATATTGTCTAACAATGAAACAAGTAAACAGTTCTAACTCTGAAATATAATAAAAAGAAATTTAAAGTAAAACACTTACGGTTTAATCCCAGTGCATGTTGAAGCAATACAAGCATCTTTCTTTTCAATCTTAAGAACAACTTGTTCCAAAACTATTTTAGAAGATTGTTCTACGACCTTTGAAGTATCAACGTCTACAACAAAAATAAAATAAAAAGAGAAAAAACATAAAAAGCAAGTCCAATAAAAAATTCTATAATATAAAGTATAATACATATTAATGAAAAAACAAAATTATTACCAAGCTTTTCTTCAACTTCATCTCGAGGAACAAAATCCTCATCTTTAGAATTTGATTCTTCATCACCAGAACTAGAACCTTCAATTAAGTATAATAAAAAAAATTAAACATAATACAAATTGTAAAAAATATACAAAAGAAAGGTATTGATAGTAAAAATAGCTAAACTGTCAGATTTTGTTTGTTCAATTTGAGTTTTGACAACTCACATTGAAATTCGTCTAAATGTCCTACGTTTGGAAGTTGCAATACTCTTCCATTTTGAACCCCATTAGGTCATTAACTTATGCTTATCGTCTCCAAAACATAATAAATAATACATTAATTAATAAATACTTTGTATAAAAAAAATTTACTATAATGAAAAATAGATCAATAGTTTAAGTAAATGAACAACAAAAGATCATGCAAACTCATACCATTTTTTGTTCATCACCCACTTCTTATTCGTTAGCATGTTTATCACCTACTTCTTGTTCAATAATGTGTTCTTCGACGAGCTCGTCAGCATCAATTACTTGACGTTCATCCACTTTATCTGATGATACACGAATTAATATATACGTTTACGTTGAAGTAAAAAAAATACTACAAGTAAAATAAAGACTAATGTTTTATTAAATGAACAATAAAAACATTATACAATTGATCACCCTTTTTCTCAACTACATCTGCATCATCATCATGGTTGAAATCTTCATCGGCATCTTTATATTTCGATTCTTCCCGTTGCCCCTCGTCCGAAGAATCTAAGAGAAAAAAAATAAATGATGTATTAAAAGCAACAAGAAAGCATACAAAATAAAAACAAAAATATAATACTAACCAATTAGCATTTCATCCTTTGCATTTAAGTCACTCAAAACATCCATCACAATATCACTTGGATTTACGATCATTGATTGTTTGGGACTATCAACAATAACTAGTAAAAACATATAACGTTGTTGTAAGATCGCCTATAGCTTAGGGGTTCTTACAAGCTATTAACAATGAACAAAGGAAAGAACAATGAAAATGAATGAGGGGGATGAATGTCGAATGGAGGAGGAGCAATTTTTGTTGTTTTTGTATTAACTTCGAAATAGAAACAAAAAGGAATCGATAATGGCTAACTCAATACTCACTATAAATCCAGGTAGCAAGTAAGGAGGCTCTTAAGGCACAAGTGTAATTGCCAATTACACTAAAAAATAAGAACTTTTGCAAATACGACTCTAATCCAAGAATCATACAAACAACGAGAATTTGAAACAAAGTTGTTTTGGGTTTTTCTTTATCATTAATTCACTACCGAAAATGGAGTACAAGCTAAAATATGTATAGGAAAACAAAAAACAAAAAATAACTACTAAAAACTACTAAGGAAACCGTGAAGGAGAAAGGACCACAACCGTTTGGTGGTTACCAAAAGTGGCCAGTTGGTAACCACTTGGTAACCGCCTGCCATGTTGCTCCATTTGTGGGAAATACTTCCCACATTGTGTAACTCCTTATGTAACTTTCGTCCCATGATTTCCTAGTTACAAAAACCAAAAAAAAACTACTAGAAACTTACAAAAATCGAAAAGAACTACTAGAAACTAACTCTAACTTCTAGTAACTATCACTACTTCTGCAAATAACTACCTTAGCTAAATTGGACTAAACTAGGACATTGAAGATGATGATTTTAAGCAAATATTCCACACGCCAAGATGCTTGAAACTCGAATAGAATTTTCAACCTCTTTTTCGTGCATGATTAACGATTAGTTCTTCACTTTATGATTAACGATTAGTTCTTCACTTTGGCGTCACAATTGGATCAAATATATATGGACTGAAAATTATTCATGTGTTTTATGCGCCTTTGCTTGATCTTTGTCTTATTTTGCTTCATGATCTTGTGCTTTCATACTTGCCTAAAGACTTCTAAAATACATAAAGTAAAAAGACGTTTTAACTAAACAACTAACATTTAAACATAAAAGGGTTCGACTCAAATGCAAACAAACTGAATGCTAGTAACTAAAATTCAGATTTAATTAAGATAAGGCTTGAACTAAGGATGATCTTTGAAAGGTGGATTAAAAGATTACTTGTTGAATGAGGGTGGTGCGCCAACATTCTCTCCCTTTTCGGCGGAGTTTGTCCTCAAACTTGATTCGATGAGTACGATATTGTTGGTAATTTGCCCCTGTGGGGTTTTGCATCTCCTTTACCCGAGGAACTTTCTACAAGTAATCTCTATGGAACACAAGACATATTAACATTAATGATTGTGAGTGATGAGTGGGGCTTCTTCAACTTTGGTTTGGAGTTGTGAATGAGTGTGATTTTGCGCCCATCCTTGTTGAACGAATACGTGTTTGCATAGCCATCATAAATGACTCTCCTATTGAACAACCAAGGCCTACCCAACAAGACATGGCAAGCGTCCATGGGGATGACGTCGCACCAAATCTCCACTTTTAAGACATTCCAATGCTAAACGATAGAAATACTTGTCGTGCTACTTGTAACCCCTTACTTTGATTTAACCATTGAACGACATAAGGATGAGGGTGAGGGGATGTCGAAAGTTTAAGTTTATCGACTAATACTTGAGATACGACGTATGCACAACTTCCTTCATCGATTATTAGTGAACAAACTTTGTCATCGATGGTGCACTTTGTATGAAAAATCTCCTCTCTTTGAGTTTCTTGGTGCGTGAAGGATCTTGCGGTTAACATCTGATGTATCATCAAACACTTGCCTTCTTCTGGACCAACACATTCAGCATCCTCGGTTTCTCCACATTCGATTTCTTCAACCTTGTCCTCTTTTTCTTTGATACCCTCTTATTCTACCAAAGTGATCACCTTCTTGTTTGGACATTCGGATGCAATATGTTCAAGCCCTTGACACCGATAACATCTTCTCATGAAACATTGGTTAGGAGGTGGTAAACTTGGTGGAGGAACGTTCCTTTAAGGAATTAGGGGGTCAGTTAGGGAAGTTTCTGGGGGGGTTTGGCTCCGTATTTAGGGTTGTTGTTCTTGAATAATTAATTGACCGTGTGTAGAATCTTTGAGACTCGGGTCTAGGTTTGATCTTTTGCTGCTGTTCTACTGATCGGGACTTTACGTCCTTCAATAGTAATACTACAAGTGCACGGCTTAGCTTAGTACGACGGCAAGTATGGGTCGAATCCACTGGGAGTGGGGGTTAATTCAATAGTTTCTCGATCAATTAGTGTGTTCGAAAACGTATAATATGATGTTTGTTGGTAGAAATAATTAAAGCATGCAATTAAAAATACTTAATGAAAATGAAGCATAAAAGTAAATAAGGATGCAATGAACTAAAGCAAGGATAAAATGATCAATAAACTAAAGAAGTATAGGCTACGCTTTCTCACCAAAGTAGTGTTTACTAAACTTTAAGCTAAGGTCAGCATATAATTTTGTTATGGGGAAGAATGTATCATAAATACTAATGTTCTCTCGAGAGTAACAAAAGCTTCATAAAACATACTCAACTACCTATTGTCATGGAGCTAAGCATAATTTAAGACATGAAGTACGCATTCAACATTTCCAATCAAAGCATCTACCTATTCTCATGGACATGACTTAATTTTTAAGCATTGATTATCGTTAAAAATCGACTCTCGCACTCAATTCAACGATACTACACATGATAAAAAAATCCATCTTAAGCCATATGCAACACAACCAAGCCAAAGGTAAAGAAAGCAATTTAGACTACATACATGGTGATAATGCATAGCCTAAGCCAAAATAAACTACTCACTCATACTCATATTGAGATTGTAAATTGTAAAAAAAAATCATGAACCATAGATGAATGAATTAAAAAGATGAATGCAATATAAGTTGAAGAAATACAAGCATGAATATATGAAACTAGAAGCAATTAATCAAAGATAACTAGGTGACATGAATTGAAAACAATATAAGCAAAAGATAGAATTTTTCTCTTTTGGGTTCAACCTAAGGATAAACAAGATGATTGGTTATCAGTCAAAGTAATATCTTCCAAAAGCTTCAATAATGATACATCAATGTATGAAGAATCCAAATTGCAAAATCTTACAATAGGGGATTGAAAGTAAGATTGTAATTTGAAATTGAAAGTTCTTAATTGAATTGAAATGAAAACTAAGCTATAAAGAATGCATAAGAGTTTCTCAAAATGAAGGGTGAAATCTGACATGTTGTGCTCCATCTGCCTCTTCTCTATTTATAGCCTTCACAAAAAAACTAGATGGTGGTGGTTTCATGATTGCTCTACCACCCCTAGGTTGTAGGAGAGAGGTGCCACACCTAATGAATAGGGTAGGGTGGCTAAGCAGTCCTGGCAGCAGCAATCAAAAGAAATGGAAATGATTGGACCTCAAATGATATTTAAATAGATCGCAAAAGCTGTTGTCGCCCATCTCGTTCGACCCGAGCGAAGCCCCCGCTCGACCAGTCGAGCCACTATAAGGTACAATATTAGAAACTTCAAAAATTGGTCATAATGTGAAAATCAGCTCCGCTCGACCCGAGCCATATCGCTCGACCTAGTTGAGCGGATGTTCTATACCCCTGAAATGTATCATGCTAATGATCAGAAGCTATTAGAAGTTTAACTACACCTCGCTTGACCTCAGCCACCTCGCTTGACCGGTCGTGCGACTTTCACAAATATGATACTTAGCTTCTGATCTCAAGTACATGCTTCCAGACTACTTGAGCTACCTTGGCTCGAACTAATTCTGGTCGAGTGGGCTTCTTTTGGCTTATTCTTGTGGCTTGGCTCATGATGTTTCACTTCATTGAGCCCTCAGCTTTTAGGTGAGCAGTGTATGCAAGAAAAAGGGCTAGTTTGTGCTCAGTTTCGATGATTAGATCCTGAAATGAAATAAAACACCAAAGCAACAAAATAAGCGTAAAATCCAATAAAACAACGCAATAACATATAGTTTCCTCACGCTTAGCGAGCCACTTATAGGAATAAAAATAAAGATAAAATGTAGCTAACAAACTCCCCTAAGCCACTTATAGGAATATAGTTTCCTAAAGCAAGCATTGTATTATCATAAAGAGAAAAGATCGGGAAACAACATAGGTGCACATGAATCATCTAATAATAGCTATGATCATGAACGCACAAGCCACAATTTGTCAAAAGATGTATGATAGATTAGCAGGCTATGATTATCAATTCTAAAAAGTTTGAAGTCCGTTCCTGTTCTACAAATTATTTCCAAAACAAGTTGTCAAGTAATGACCTTACCATACTGAGTTTACGACTCCCAAACCAATCAAAATGGACATTAAATAAACCTCACTTTGTTGGGTATGTCGCCGAGGATGAAAAAGATGATTCACTCAATAATTTCTTGAAGTTATACTCATTCTCCCATCCTATGGCTCAAAGAAAAAGTATGTCAACCTCTAACGGAGATGTGTCAAAGTTTCG
>NC_080059.1:21651674-21686674 GCF_026212465.1 Amaranthus tricolor | reverse complement strand
CCGATTAATAATTCTTTATAATTACTTGAGTCCAAAATAAAAAGAAAAACGTTTATCAAAACACCAAGATGATATGGAATCATTTTAAAGACATAAGTTTATTTAACTAGTAAAATTCATATATATCTATATTATCATATTAATCAAAAAAATCCATACATATGACTTTTTTTTTTAGTGTCCCAAAAGTATTATTGTTTTGACGAAAATATCACTAAACTGGATATGACTTTAATATTATCATGTAAAGTTTAAATGATTAAAATAAAATCATGTTGATCATGCTTTTATATTATCGAGTAACCATAAATAAATATCACATAACGAGAGAGTTAAGAAAAGGTGTACCATTTTCCTCCGAAGGTGGTGCTAAACCAAGTAAGAGAATAATAATAGGAAAATAAGAACTTAAAGAAATAAGCTCCAAAAGAGAAAGTCTTCAAGGCTCCAAGCTTCAAAGAAGTAGATCTTCAATTACCCAAAAGAAAATGATATCCAAGCTCCAAAAGATAATACTTGACTTTTTAAAAGTTGATGATTATTGGCTTAAGAAGTGATAAGATCAAGCTCCATCTTCATTTGATTCTTCAACAAATAAAAAGGGTATAAAGTTAGTAAGATGTTAATGAAGTGAAGATATAAGAAAGAATGGTAGAAAGATTTGAGGGGTGCAAGTGATCTCATGGCTAAGGAGGGGTATTTATAATGGGTTTTGGGCAACTTTTTAGTTCATAAGTTTGTATGAAAAAGAAGGTTAACTTGTGTAAGTGATTTAGAGTGTGTAAGTGAATGTGTAAGAGTTGGAGTGTGTAAGTGGACGTGTAAGAGTTTGGAGTATAGAAGAAGGTTAACTTGTGTAAGGAAATGGTGATAGCTTGTGTAAGTGATGAACATTATGGATTGATGTAGAAAGGATTTTGGTTCATCAATTTTTTGTTCTAGTTTATACTAGTGAAATGTTTTAGATTAATGGGAAAGTATGATTAAGGTTTGATTATGAAAATATGATAGATTACTTAGAAAATTTTAGTTAAAACAATATACTTAAAGTTAATAAGAAAAAATATAGATAATTTTTTAGGTATAAAATAATTAAATCAAAGTTGTAAGGTTAAAATGATAAGTAGTAAAGTTAGTTTAAGGAAACGAAATTAAAACGTAACTTTTTAATAAAACCGTAAATATAATATTAAAATTTTACTTTTCGTAGTATAAAATAATAAAATAACATTTTGTGCTTATAAAGAAATTTAAGAATATATATATATCTATATATATATATATATATACATATATATATATATATATATATATATATATATATATATATATATATATATATATATATATATATATATATATACATACATATATATATATATACATATATATATATATATATATACATATATATATATATATATACATATATATATATATATATATATATATATATATATATATATATATATATATATATATATATATATATATATATATATATATATATATATATATATATATATTTAAGTTTAATATTCGGAAGAAAAATAAAAAATCGGAATAAGGTTTAGGAATTAAAGGTGATTTGAATTAGATAACCAAAGGTTTAGGAATTCAAGAAAAAAAAAATTTCGGAATAATTAATCGGAAGATTAAGATTAAGCAATTTGAGCTTGTTACACTTTTGTTCTATCCAAAGCTTGTGCATCATTACAAGCATGCAAGAGGAAAATATTTGAAGCATAAACACTCATTTTCTGAACAATTATTCAGCCATAAAACCCAACAAATTGCTCCCAAGTTCATCCCTGAGCAAAAACTAGAATCCTTTAAACTTCAACTACTAAAATACCTTATTTTCTCATCAAATCTTCTTCAAAACCTCATCAAAAACTTCTGAAAATTTATGTTTATAAACTCAAATCTCCCATAAAAATAATCTTTATTTCAATAGCTTTCCATAGACACCAAACTTGAAAAGATCCACCAAGTATAAAGTAAGTTATGTCCATTTCTTTCTTCCACTACTTTTTGTTAGAACTTGTTCATGCAAAATTTTTTTTTACATGAATCGTTCTATAGATCATTATAAAATGGGTATTCTATCTCTAAGACTAAGAAATTCATAACTTATAATTCTATAAAAATCGGCTATAATAGAAAATAAGAAGATGTATTTCAAATAGGGATGGGAAAGGGTCTAAGACCCTACCCGGACCCTATTGGACCCTACCCTTTTTTAAGGGTAAGGGTCTATTTTTTGGACCCTAAGGGTCCAGGTCCGGTCCAAAAAATATTATAAGGTTCCAGGGTTCGGGTAGACCCGGACCCAACCCTTGGACCCTTTTTATTTTTTATATTTCCTTAACTCCAATTGCTTTTGACCTAGTTGCTTCCTTCCTCTAAATCGATTTTATTTTATTTATCGATAAAATGCCTATACAAAATAATAAAATATCATACATGACTTTTATAAGTTTAAATGGACATAAAAGTGTTCTATGACTTCCAGAACTTTAGTATAATTTTATTAAGCTAATTATTAATTATTTACTAATTTATCAAATTAATAGAAATTATTTATTTATTAAAAGGTGTAATATTGTTAATTAAATTTGAGTAAAAATAGACTTATATCAAAAATTTATAATTTTATTAATAACCTACTGCCTCATAGTATAAAATAAGTTTAACTTAGATGGTTTATAAATTTTACGGATTTAAGATATCATTTAAATAACGGTAAATACCTAAATTGTCGAAAATAATCGTAAGATCGTTATAAATTTGCATAACCAATTATAATCTGATGGGACAACCTAAAATTCATTTTAAATAAGGTATTACAATGACTTGATTAATTTGGGCGTTGTTGGAGTATTAATATGTATTTTGTTAATCGATTATCGATTTTATTACCGGCAAACTATCTCGTATTTAAGAAAATAGTGTTTTATGAAATCTTCTGTCATAATGATTTTATAGACTTATGAACTATATTATAGTTGTTTTGAATGAATTTCAAAACTCTTTTAAGTTATATTTACTTTAAGAAGGATTGAAACGAAACATTTTAGTAGTTTCCTTGAAAAATCGTATTGAACTTTAATCACTTTTGGTTACTGATGCATTTCCATACATGCTAGTGATGCCCCAATATAGTACAAAGGTTATGTTTGATGATATGATTATGCCAAGCATGTTTTACCCATGTGGGAAAGATTATGATTTGATTTTGCTATTTGTAAATAAAGTATGTTTTGCTATGTTGCAAATAAAAGATGTTTATCATATGGAAAAAGTTAATATTTTTGACTTTTCAAATGTTATTGAAATTACAAGATATATATTATATACAAAAATATTTTAGTCTAAATGGCGGGTACATATGCCACAACAAATGTTGTGTGCATGATTAAAAGGCTCACCAAAGCAGAGCGCGTATTGCTTACAATACCATTGTGTTACACTTGTCGGACATGTCGCAGACGGTAGATCGACTACCAAACGAGTCACAGGATGATATGAGTTTGAAATTGGATCCATTGAGATCTTATGATTTATAATGAAAAATGAGAATTTGAAATAACTATAGAACCATTGAACTGGGTTTGAATAATAATATGATTTATCAAATGAAAAAACATATTTCAAAATAAATTTACTCAAATTAAAAAGGTTTTAATAACTTGTTTGACGGACACTAGTGTGTTTATACTCAACCTTTTTGCTGATACTATGCTTTGTATGTTTTTTCAATGGTTTTGTTTTTAGAGTAAACCCCTATGGCACCTCGACGGAGAATGGATATGCGAGCGGAAGATGAACCTGAGTTGGAGTATGACTCTCCTTTTGTTTAGATCTGTTTATTGTATTTGAGAGACTATTAGTTTAGTTGTTTACGTTTAGACTATTTTAAGGATATAATTTGAACTTTGAATTTATTTTGATTCGGTTGTAATTTTTCTTTATTTTAGATAGTTAAGACTTCTGTTATATTGCTTTGGTTTTGGTTCAAGTATTCTACTTGGACATTGGTTTACCCTTTAAGTAACCTCTTAATTGTGTTGGCAAAATTAAGCTTTCGTTTGATTAATACTAAATTCCAACTAGTGTTGGCCTTCATAATTCGAAGCGGTTACATAACTGAAGTTGGACAAGCATGACCATCAAGTAGAAAGAGATTTTTCAACAAAAATTATACTAATTTTCATTCTCATTACCATCATTTAATACCATCTACCGAACGAACCGTAAGAATAATACAAATTTATTACAAGTATTTAGAAGTATTTACTTGGAGTATAAGAGCAATGCTCCCAACTAAAAATGATCAAAAACAGGTTGGACTAGTACTAGGAGTATTTGTATATTGCAGAGGCTGGACTCCGATAAGTTTTTTTTTTTTACTCCAATAAGTTTTTTAAACTCTAATTAAGCAAATCATAAATACTCCGATATAATCTATTATGCATTTTTATTTATTTGTAGTAATTTTACAATAGATAAAAAAAAAAAAATCAGTGTTTAGAATAATAATGGGACTGCCAACTTAACCAGTGTTATATAGGCTCCAGCTCAGGTTCCCTCCCTAGAGTTCTGTACTCTTACAGCTACAAGCTGCAGTTAACACGCACACAGAAATACACCGTACAATTTCAACAGTAATAATTAATTTTTTTTTTTCAGTAATAATTAATCAAAATAAGGAATTTTTGATGGAAAAAAAAATGGAAAAAGCGGCAGTGACAGTACAATATTTTTATTTTCCAGTATTATAAAAAAAATAATGAGTGAGGCTAAGCCAGCTTGGGTGGTCCACCATCATCTTTCTCTTTCTTTCTTGTTTCCTGTTTGGCCTCATCTAATCTTATAGAAGTATTCATTCTTTCCCTCATTTTTCTTCTTCTTCTCCTTCATCATCCTCCATTAATCACAGACAGTGTTCAGATCTATTTTACTTTCTTTTGTTTGTCTTTCCTATATCCATCTTCATCCCTTTTCTTTCTTCCTGATTTATTGTTTTAATCCTTCACTATCGACTAACTTTTCTTTTCCTTTTTTTTTTTATAATCCAACTATTTTTCTTTGTTGCTGTAGTTTGTAGAATTATCTGATTTTGTACTTGAAATTTCGGTACCGGTAAATCTGTTGAATCTATGATATCTAGCGTTTGTTCTTCTTTAGCTCTTTTCTTTAAGGTCAGCTCTCTTTTACCCCTTTATTGTTATTTTTATTTTCTATGGGATTTGAGTTTGCTGGTGTAAAATTTCTATGTAGATTATGCATATGTGACTCCCTTGTTTATTTTTTTAGATTAGATTAGATTAGATAGGTCTTTATTTGCGTGACCTAATTTATATGGATCTTACAGTATTTGTTTTGGGTAATTTTAAATTGAAAGTTAGGAACAGGATGAAAAATACAATACCTAATTTTGTTATTGTTATTGTTATTGTTATTGTTATTGTTATTCACTAATCAGTATTTTATCATCTGGGTTAAACCGAAATCATTCATGGATGGTTGTCATTTTTCAGAATCTTATCGGGAAGTTGAAGTAGTAACAGGCCATTGATTAGATAGGAATATATAAGAAAAGGGTAGTTTGGAAATGGAAGAGGTGGGAACACAAGTGGCTTCCCCCTTATTTATACATCAGAATATCGGAGGCCGCTTTTGCGACGTTTCTTTGATTGGTAGTAAGCGTAGTCTTTGTTATAATACTACGAGTAATCATCAACAGCAGCATCAAATCCACCATCCCGGTCATGGCTGGAAGCTCAAGGATTGGGAATGGGATAGTACCCGGTTTGTAGCCAGACCTAGACCTGTTGAACCTGATGTGCTTTGTTTGGGAACACTAAATCAAGCCCCTTCTAATTGTAATGAAGCTGTGAATCCTATTTTATCCATCCCCCTTCCCTCGAAAAGCAGCAACCGTCTTGATGATGACAAAGCGGCTGGCAGTATTCTTCGGTTACAGCTAGGTGGCTGTGGGATTGGAGACAGTAATGGTACAGGCACTTCTATCACAAAAACAAACGCTGGAAATGCTCAGAACTCGAACTCAAAAGAGGATCCTGTTTCGTCTTCAAGGCCCAACAAGAAGGTTCGGTCTGGTTCTCCAGGTAGTGGTGGTAATTATCCCATGTGTCAGGTTGATAATTGTAGAGAAGATCTTTCTAAGTCCAAGGATTATCACAGACGGCACAAGGTTTGCGAGTTTCACAGCAAGGCCACCAAAGCACTTGTTAGCAAGCAGATGCAAAGATTCTGCCAACAATGTAGCAGGTCCATACCCTCTTCTTTGCTTACCTTTTTGTTTTGCTTTTTAATGCGCAAATTGTCCACTGGTGAAATCAAATCAATATAACTTTTTCTGAATTTTTAACTACACTCTGAACAAATAGTAATAGATAGGAATGAAGGGAGGAGGAATATGTGTAGGTGACCATAAAAATGTAGTTGTAGACTTAGTACTTAATCGGACCAAAAATGTGTAGTCTTTATTGTGATGATTTCCTTGACTTGTTCTGTTTTTAGGTTCCATCCACTTTCAGAATTTGATGAAGGTAAAAGAAGTTGTCGAAGAAGGCTTGCTGGACATAATAAAAGAAGAAGGAAAACTCAGGCGGAGGACACTGCATCACCTGCTATTCAAACAACTGACAACAATAAGCCTGGCTATGGAAATTTGGATATTGTAAACTTGTTGACAGTTTTAGCGCGTGGACAAGGTAAGACTTGTTACGATTCTCTTCTAAGATGGTGACATTTCTCATTTCCGCTGAAATAGAAGATTAATTTGTAGGCTTCTGTATTCGTAGGGAGTGCTGAGCTGAATGTTCCAACTTGCCCATCGTTACCTGATAAAAACCAGCTTATTCAAATACTTAGCAAGATAAATTCATTGCCTCTGCCAGCGGACATTGCAACAAACCCTCTTCTTTCATCACTTTCAGCTAGTAATGGCTTTGATCAAGGTTCTTTGGATCCAAGCAATATGGATGTCAGTGCAGCTTCAAGATCAACAACTGATCTCCTTGCCGTCCTTTCATCTACTTTGCCAGCATCTAATCCCGATACACTTGCATTCTTTTCCAATATGAATAATTCTGTTAGTTCTATGGACAAAAATATGTCAACTATTGGGGACAAAGATGACGCACATAAGAAACCGACTATAGAGTTGCAGCCATTAGGAGGAGAAAAAAGCAGCTCAAGCTATCAATCTCCAACCGATGACTCAGATAGCCAAGTTCAAGATACTCGATTGAACCTACCTCTGCAGCTGTTTAGTTCATCACATGGAGAGGATAGCTCACCGAATTTGGCTTCTTCAAGGAAGTATTTCTCATCTGACAGCAGCAATCCTGCTGAAGAGAGGTCCCACTCATCAACTGCTCCTGTCACCAGAAAATTGTTTCCTTTGGAAACCACCTCAGAGAGTGCTAGGCCTGTCAGACTGTCATTTGATGAGGAGGCTGTTGTAAACATTGAACAGAGCCAGACTGAGAATTCTGCTACTAGGATGACACTGGAGCTTTTTAGCATGGGAAAAAAGACCGTCTCAAATGCATTGCTAAACTTGCCACCACAAGCAGGGTACACTTCTTCGTCTGGTTCTGATCATTCTCCGCCCAGTTTTAACTCAGATCCTCAGGTAGTATCAAGTCAAAGCTTGTCTCTTGAAGTGTCTAGTTTCCTCACTTATTTCACCTGACATCTATGTATTGTTTTTTCTTAAAATTATCAGAAGGATCGCACAGACCGAATCATTTTCAAATTGTTCGACAAGGATCCCAGTCATTTTCCCGGAGCATTGCGTACGCAGGTAGGATCTTGATTTTATGTTTATTGAGACATTGATCTCTTTGTCATCTTGATTTTTCAATTATACCTAACATTGCCGATTGGTGTACTAAATTCCCTCAGATCTACAATTGGCTTTCTAACAGTCCTTCTGAGATGGAGAGTTACATAAGACCTGGTTGTGTGGTTCTCTCAATATATCTGTCTATGACATCTGCTGCCTGGGAACAAGTGAGTTCTTTGTTGTACTACCGTGAGATGACATTTCTGATGGAAGTTTGAATGACCATTTGCTGGGTTTTTGTGATTTTAGATGGAAGAGAATTTTCTCCAACAAGTTGAAGCCTTGTTACAGTCTTCTGATGTTGAGTTCTGGAGAAGTGGGAGGTTTTCAGTGAACATTGGAAGGCAGCTAGCTATTCACAAGGGTGGTAAGTTTTTTGCTTGAACTTGAAACTATAATCATTTGCTGCTGCCGATGTCTCTTTATTTTAGGATCATTACACTCCGTCATCATCTGAAAGCTAAAATTCTGACATAGTGATGGACTAAAATCTTTTAAAATTTTGCAGGCAGGATACGGATTTGTAAACCATGGAGCACTGTGACTTCTCCAGAGTTGTTTATGGTTTCACCCCTGGCTGTTGTGAATGGAGAAAAAACAACTCTTGTGCTTAGAGGCATGAACCTAACCTCTCCTGGCACCAAGTAAGTGGTGCATTTGCTGTTCTCTTTATGCCTCAGTGTTTCATTGATTTACACTTTGTTTCAGATTAGCAAGTAAAAAAACAATTAAATAATGTGGTTTGAAGGAGTATACTTTCTTCGAGCTCCTTTATTCTATTATATGACCAATTCCAAACTTATATGTGATATTTGTAGGATACATTGCACATATACTGGTAGCTACTCTTCAACTGAAGTTTTGCAATTTTCTGATCAAGGATTTACATACGACGAGATAAAATTAAATGAATTCAAAGTGTATGCTGCACCTTCTGCTCTAGGCCGTTGTTTTATTGAGGTATGAGTGACTTGATGCTCTCTTTTCAGTCTAATTTTTTAATATCTTTTGACTGAATTCAAAAAAATCTGATGTTTCCTAAACCATCCCAACAGGTAGAAAATGGTGTGAGAGGCAATTGCTTTCCTGTAATTATTGCAGATGTTGAAATTTGCCTGGAGCTGAGGCTCCTTGAGCATGAGTTTTATGAAGCAAAAGTCTCTGATGTTGTTACTGATGGTCAGACTCCATATGTGGCAAGTCCGCATTCACATGATGAAGTTCTACACTTTTTAAATGAGCTTGGCTGGCTTTTCCAGAGACAAATATGTCCTGACATTGCTGTTCATGATTATATGCTTCATCGTTTTCAGTATCTCTTGACTTTTTCCACCGAAAGAAGTTACTGTGCTCTGGTGAAAAGACTTCTGGATATGTTTATTGAATCCAAGTCTAGAACGGATGGGTTATCAACAGAATGCATGGAAGCACTTGCCAATATGCGCCTCTTGCACAGAGCGGTGAAGGGGAGATCAAGGAAGATGGTCGACTTGCTCATTCATTACTCTGCACCCTGTGGCAGTATTACATCAAAAAAATACATTTTCCCTCCAAATCATCGAGGACCTGGGGGCATTACTCCTCTGCATTTGGCTGCCTGTACATCAGACTCGTATGAAATTGTGGATGTTCTGACTGGTGATCCCATGCAGGTAATTTGATCAGCTAGTGCTTCCAGAGCAGGCGGCAGCCTTTTGCTGTAATTTTATGTTCATGGCTTACCAGTCTACTCTACAAGCACTATAATTTCTTGCTGTAAATAATTTATTTTGACTTTTGAGGTATTTGTTTCTGTTCTATTGGGATTTTGAAATCTAATTCGTATTTTGTGATGTGTCTTTGGTGTAGATTGGACTTCATAGCTGGGGGTTCCTTCTGGATGATAATGGGCAGTCTCCATATTCTTATGCTGTGATGAGAAATGATCATGCATTGAACAACATAGTGGGTCAAAAGCTTGCTGAGAAAACAAACAGTCAAGTCTCCATAAACATTGGCAATGAGATTGTTGAATCCGCTGTACCAGCAGAGGTGAGACAAAGATCAAGCCTCCAGTTGAACACCAAGCAGAACTCTTGTTCCAAGTGCGTGATGATGAGATACAGTAGAATGCATGGCTCCCAAGGTTTTCTTCATCGTCCATTCATTCACTCAATGCTGACTATTGCAGCAGTATGTGTTTGTGTATGCCTGTTCTTTAAAAGTTTGCATGTTAATTCAGTTTCTTTCATGTGGGAACATGTGGATTTCGGGGCTATGTAGTCTCTCAAATGTATGAGTGAGTATCATAACACTAGAAGGTGGGTTGTTTGTGAGCTAGATGCAACAAACCTTCATTTTTGAGGAACATCATATTTTAGAGCGGTATACCAGCTGTGAAAAGCTGCTTAAAAACTGCAGCAGGAATCTTTTGAGGGGAAAAATACGTGCAGCTGCAGTGGGATGCTGATTACAGAAGCAAATGTATCATCGCGTGTATGGTTTTGATTTGATGTGAGGCTTTAGCAATAAAGGATGAAGGGATACAAAAATGCTGCTTCAAGCTTTTTTGCTGCAGTGTTTTTGATGGTCACCTCAAGATTCTTGAACTGTGTTAATCCTGTTTTCTTGATGACATACTGCTCGTCCATCGCAACAATCTACTTATAGAACAATATTCTGAAGCATATTTGTCATCAAAATTCATGACAGATAGAAGTGCGTCGATTGGGGAACACTCCTATTCTAATTCTCTTCTGGCTGCTACCTGTGATCTCTAGTATGTATTATTGATTTATTCGCTTTTCTTTTTTTGAAATCGCAGAGTAGCATTTTGTCTATAGGTGAAAATTGTAACTGTAAAGAAAATGTGTAGGATCATTAGGTAATTTGTTATATCTTTCTGAATATGAGGATACCTGTGGAAGTTATATGTTCTGTATACATTAAGTATTTATCGACACATTTAAACAGTCTGTCAAAACTGATTCAATCCTAAGATAGAAATTGAAATTGAAATTGAAATTGAAATTGATTCTGACTAGAAAATAGATAGTACTAGATTTTGAACAAAGCCTTGTAAAATATTACTCCTTTGTTCTTTTAAATTTGATTCACGGTACGGTGTTGACGAGTATTTTCCACATTTTATGGATAATCAAGAACCAAGAATTTAGAGAGAAGTTAAACATTGAACTACCGAGTATTTTCCACATTTTATGGATAATCAAGAACCAAGAATTTAGAGAGAAGTTAAACATTGAACTACTCTGACACAACATACCTTTAAAGAATTCTTTTCTTCTACCATTACAGCCACATTTCTACATAATCAAACAAAAAAAAAAAAAACTAATAATTATATTACTACTCAATCTGTTTCTTTTTATTCTTTCCATGTACTTTTTGCACAATTTTCAATGTAAATTTTAAACCTTAATATCTTTAAATATATGTAATAAAAAATTATTAAAAATACATAATAAAAAAGTATGCATTAAGACGAATTTTCAATATCTCACATGGATATATTTTATCTTCTAAATATGTGTCAAAAACATTAATTAAATTTCTCTTTTCATAGGTGGAATATTCTAAATGGGAAGAACATTAGGGAACGGAGGGAGTAAATTTTAAAGAAATAATTAATCATAAAATAATTATTTATTAAACATTAAAAAATCTATAATTAAACATGAAATTAATTAAAAAATCTAGTAATTAAACATATAATCAAACTAATAATTAAACAAATAATTTATATAATAATTAAACTAATACTTAAACAAATAATTAACAAATTATATAATAATTAAACAAATAATAATAACAAGAACAAGAACAAGTACAAGAACAATAATAATAATTGAAGATTGATAGGAGATTGATTACTCTCTAAAGGGGGTGAATAGAGAGTTTGCCCGATTAAAATTTTTCCTTAACAGATAGCTTAAGAGCTTATAGGACTCTTCAAACAATATTCAAAGAAACAATTCATAGGCTAAATAACATATCTAAAACTTAAGTGTGGAATTAAAATGTACACAAGACAAGCGATTTTTTTATCGAGGTTCAGCTATCAATAGTCTACTCTTTTATTAATAGAACCTATATCACTAAGAAGATCTCTCTATCTTCTCTCACCGTGTTCTTCCCTTTGAAGAACGATCTACGAGTTCGCTTTAACAAAAGACTTAAACCCAATCTCACAAAAGAAGAAAACAAAAGAATTTTTTGAAAGTAATTTAAGACTTGAGGCGTAATTGGAAATCCAAATCTAATCTAACTCTCTTTAAACTCTAATACCTATTACAATTATGAGAGTTAGAATACTAATGAAGAACAATATTACAACTCTTATTTAAATGTTAAAGCTTAAAGAATAGTGGATAGGAGTATGTGGTGTGTTCTTCAAATTTTGATGAAACTTCAATATATATAGGATGCCTCGTAACTAGTTGTCATCTCCTTAATATTCTCCTTAGTTGTCTCACTTTGGTTATGTTAGAATTCAGAGTCAACGCCTTGGACTACAAGTAGTTAGATGTTCCTCTTGACTTCTAGATCAACACGTTTAGCTATTTTAAGACTTCCTCAAGACATAGACAATCCTGTCAAGTTAGTTCTAAATATAGCAATAAGCAAGTGATATTATAATTATTCCTATACGTTCAATTAATTCATTTTAACACAATTTAGATTAATATTATTTTAGACTTTATGAACATTATATATCAAAGACTTTAGTACCTTCTAAAATCTATAATGTTTTTCCTACAATGTAGGAATACTTGATAACACATATACAAACTTAGGAAAATCGGTTTAACATTTTTAAGAAAGCCTATATCTATCCCAAATAGTTTTGCTAACTAAGTAAATTGTTTATCTTAGTTTAGCAAGCATAAAACCGTGTAATCCAAATATGAATACTATTTAGTTTAAATTATTTACCCATAACAAGCAAGACTTAAGTTTTTTTAGACTAAACATATTTTGATTAAAACATCATTTAAAACAATTAATAACTAAATATGATTTTGGACCCATTAATTAATTAATATAATTAAGTTATTGATTAATTTAATATGAGTTTTGAATATAATCACTTAAAGGAGTTGAGTCTTGCTTAACCTTTTCATTGCTCATATATTATGTCTCTAACATGTACTGGTTGTTGTGTTTGTTCGTATGAACCTGCGAAGATGTTGTCATATTGACGACTAGCAGTTTGACTTCATGTGTAGAAAATGACAAGTAAGAAGGACCAAGTAGGACACCTTCACATTTTTCAGAAACGTTATCGTGGATTATATTTTAATTTACGTATTTGAATTATATAAATTTATTATCGTGTTGGTGTTATATTAGAGGCCGGTTGGTTCTCAAGTTGCATATTTATTTTCCGCTGTTGAGTTTGTGTCTTTTGTTTTATTATTCCTTTTTTTAGAGCGTAGAATGATCCGCTAACTAAATTAATGTATAATGGTCAAATGCACCAACAGGAGTTCATATATACATATAACTGTATGGGTCGTCTCAACTCGGATCGTTACAAGGTAATGTTTTTTGTAAAACGTCACTCCAACCCTCTAATTTCAAAATCTCATGTAATCGTGTTGAAGTAATTGTGACTTGAGTGCAAAAATCAAGTCTATGCATTGAGATGTGGAATCCTATGACTGAATTAAGTATAGCAATGTGTGTCACTGGGTGTGTTTAAGTTGATGATCAATGCATGGAGTAAAGGGTGTATTGATGGAGTCTTAAATTTATGATGTAAATGATGATGTTAATATGATCATGAATGCACTTAATGAGAAGTTTAGAAGACTAAGAATATGATTCCATACGAGGTGCTTGAACAAGGTTCAAAGAATCCAAAGTGCCTTAAACGAGCAACAAGAACAGGACAAGTCAGAAGCTGCAAACCCGCTGGTGCTCAAACGAGAATAATGCTGCTCAAACAAGCACGCAGATTAAAAGACAAGTACACAGATGCTGCTTGCCGCTCGAACGAGCAGCTTGTTGGCTCGAATGAGCGGCTCTGTCGGATGGCATAGGATGTTTTCTTGATCATTTCATTTGCTAGAGCCGATTATTATGAAATTACTATTAGCTTTAATGTATTATCCCCAATAAATAGAGAGCTTATATGCTCATTTGTAAGCATCAAACACAAACCCCTAGCCTAAACACATAGTATAAACAAAGATACTACACACCTCCGAGGACGTAGCCTACATTGGATGAACCTCGTAAATACTTATGTCAATTGTTTGCATTTTGATTTCCTTCATACATTGTCATTTTCATTGAAATTGTTATTTGTTCATCAAGGTACTTCATACCTTATATCTTGGTGATGTTAGAGATTGAAAATTGCTTCTTAGACTCTAAGCTAGCTCACATTTCAAATCGCTTGTATTTTATTGTGCATTGTTCATTAATTCCGAACATTATTTGAAAGATATTAATATCTTGATTGTTGAGGAAAATTATGGTAACTTTTAAAGCTTAGAAATATCTTCAATACTGATCCTTGATTATATAGGATACAATGGGTATAGATTGCTTGCGGAATCATGCAAGGATCTTAAGGACCTACGCGTTTTCCCTTTTGAGCCTTTTTCTAAGGAACCAAATGTTTTTTCTTGCCTAGTTGTTATCAGATATTCTTTGCTAGATATTTTCTGTTACATTTTGGTGGTGTATTAGTTTTATTGATTCTTACTATGAATAATGGTTAAAGGTGTTATCTTTGAATATGAAATGACTAGGGTTTGGATTTAGAGATGAAATTACTAATGATGTGTGTTTTATGCTATATTTTGGTGGTGTGATGATTGATTAAATAACCTTAAAAGTTCTTTTAAGACTTAGTCGAATAGTTATTATTGTGATAATTAGTAATGGTGATGATTTTAGTTGACTATGGAAGTGATTTTGGTTGTTCAAATTGGGAATAATAGTTGCTAATTGTTGTGGTTTATTGTTGCGAATTACAAGTACTCTTATTAGGTTGTTATTGAAGTCATAATGCATAATTTTTGTAAGCCAAGAGCATAATGTCAACTTATTTTCGATGGTTGTAAAGTTACTTGTCATGTTGTTTTGATTATAGTTCTTTCTAGCTTTGGAGAATGTAATAAATGATATCGCGAGTCGATAACTCTAAGATTTCCCTTATTGTTATATAAGTGTTATATTAAAATTGTAAGGCTTAATTGTGATTAGTTATTTTTGGGTAACGCGAACCAATATACTTAAAATTAGTTGATGAAAAGGAACGATTCACATATACTTTTAGTTTTAAATTGGTGAAAAGACTTACGTTGTGTTGAGTTAATGATTTTGACTTGTATTGAATGAGTTGTGTGCGTGCTAGAGTAATCGAAAACTCATGTTGAATTTCAAGATTGATAGGAGATCAAATACTCTCTTGGGGGGGGGGGGGGGGGGGGGGGGGGGGGGGGGGGGGCTGAATAGAAAGTATGCCCTTTTAAAAATTTTTCTAGAAGATAAGCTCAAGAGCTTGTGAGGCATTTCAAAACAGTTTTATGAAACTGTTTTAGGTCGAATGATTGATCTATGAAATATGTGCGAAAATAAACTTAAACAAGAAGGAATGTTAACGAGGTTCAGCTATTAATAGCCTACTCCCCGCCTATGGGTTCTCTTCCAACCCTTAGGATTCAACGCCTTTTATTAATGAACTTTAAGACAACTTAGAAGATCTCTATCTTCTCTCACCACGTTCTTCCCCTTGAAGAACATCTTACAAGTTCTCTTAATAAAAGAACAAATCCCAATCTCACAATAGAGAAAACAAATTTGAATACTTTAAAAAGTATTCCAAGCTTAGACGTAATTATAATCAAAAGTTCTAACTCTTTTTAACTCTAAAACCTATTACAAATGAAAGAATTAGATGAATAAGTTTTTACAACGCTTTAAGAATGTTAGATCTTAATTCAAGAAGAAAGAAAAATATGAGAAACGTTGATGTTGTTAACTTAATTCTTGAATGAAGCCTCATATATATATATATATATATATATATATATATACATATATATATATACATACATATATATATATACATACATATATATATATACATACATATATATATATACATACATATATATATATATATATATATATATATATATATATATATATATATATATATATACATATATATATATATATATATATATACATATATATATATATATATATATATATATATATATATATATATATACATATATATATATATATATATATATATATATATATATATATATATATATATATATATATATATATATATACATATATATATATATATATACATATATATATATATATATACATATATATATATATATATATACATATATATATATATATACATATATATATATACATATATACATATATATATATACATACATATATATATATATATATATATATATATATATATATATATATATATATATACATATATATATATATATACATATATATATATATATACATATATATATATATATACATATATATATATATATACATATATATATATATATATATATATATATATATATATATACATATATATATATATATATATATATATACATATATATATATATATATATATATATATACATATATATATATATATATATATATATATATATATATATATACATATATATATATATATACATATATATATATATATATACATATATATATATATATATATATATATATATATATATATATATATATATATATATATATATATATATATATATATATATATATATATGCCACGCCTCAACATAATCTTGCAAGCCAAGGAAGCTTCATCCGACAATATAGTTAATCAGATTCATCTGAGCCAGTCTTCAATACTTTGAGCCTTAATTCAAACTGACGCTCCACTAAAGACTTATTCAAGCACTTCTTTGATTGTTATTTTTAGCTATTTGAACTCTTGATGTGCTGCCATGTTAATACTCATACAAGGTATTTAAAATTCAATAATTCAAATAATAAAACCATGTAAATATTATTTAAATTAAATTCCTATTTTTAGCTTAATTTAAATACTTTTTCCTGTATTTATTTAAGATTCAAAATGTCTCTTTATTTATCGGAAAACCTATAATTAGTAAACCTTGATTTCCAAGCAACTTATTTATTCAAATATTTAAAGATAAAACGTGTAATAACACATTTAAATATTTAAACATCTTGAACACGCGTTTTTTAAATTCAAATTCAAATTCAAATAAAATTACAACCTTATCTAAATAAAATAAATATAAGTCATTCTAATTTAAACTTTATTCAATATATTTCGGACTTAATAAATTTATCAATTAATCATTTAATATTTAATATAATTTTAAACCTACTTAAATAACTAAATATAATTACTTAATTTATTGTTTAATTTAATATGCGTTTTGAATTATCATCACTTAAAGGAATTGAGTCTTCAGAATTGGTGATAGTGGTTACTTGGACATTTAGTTGGTATGAAAAAATAGTTAAGGGAACTTATTAGTTCTATTCCTAACTTGTATAGGTTCCCTGTTCATAAGAGGAAAGTAGAATCTTATTTGGGTGACATTTGTAACTCTTGGTCGTGCAGTGACGCTTGTAATTAATTATCATATTCATCGTTTCAAGGTATTATCAATATTTCATGATTATATGCGTCGTGTTAGAATTATAGAGCACCAAAAAGTAAACTATGCCATCAAATAGTCATAATAGTGGTACAGACAAGTAGAATGAAAGCATTAGGAGACTATAAGAACAAATTTCTAAATAGTAGAGAACGCACAATGGTTGTGTGTGGTATCGAAGTAATTCCCTAGAGATTGAGCCTTGATTATGATTAGTTGGCGTGACTCAACTGGATTATGTCCGGTTGATTTAGCAGTCCCCTAGGTGAGATCCGACGGGATCACCGTAAGGGGGTATGAGTCATAGTTCTTTATCTCTTGGAGTTCTTTATCTCTTGCTATGGTTCTCTCATTACCTTGTAACTCTGTTCCACTTCTAAGAGTCATAGCACTAGATTCATCCTTGGATTCGGTTCTGTTTGTGATGGCAACTTTTCTGAATCTCTAGCCTCTAACTTGCTAATTGCTCCTGAGATTTGACCTATTTGTCTTTCAATGTTCTTGATGCTGGAACAAGTCTCATCTTGGAATTAAATCAAGTTCTTTGTTAGAGTATTCAACATTTCTTCGGTAGACATATTGGAATTCGAACTTGATCCTTGACCGTGATGTGGGGGTCTAGGATAGGATTTTTGTTGTGGCTTGAAGAATGATTGTTGTTGATTTCCTGATGGATTCCCATACTTGAGATTTGGATGGTCTCTCCACCCTGGTTGTATGTACTGGAAAACGGATCATTTCTTTTTTGAAACCCTTGGTTTTGAAAGCAATTGCACTAACTTCTTCATTACCTTCTTCTTGTAACTGAGGGCAAGCATCTGTAGGATGATTAAAAGAGCAAATGCCATATGACTTCACTTGTTGTGCTTTTCCTTTAACCATGAAATCTCTCATCATTGATGTTAATGCTTGCATTTGATCTTCTAGTTTGCCAACTTTAGACTCAGTGTTAACATTTTCTCTAATTGCTCTTTTATCGTGGTATCTCTTGTTGAATTGCCTAAAAACTTCAGTCAATTCTTCAATCAATGCCCTTGTAGCTTCCGGTGTGTTATTTAGAATGGAACCTCCATTAGCTGTAATTATCATTCTTACATCATCATTGACAAGCCCATTGTAAATATACATAATGAGATCTTCATCGTGGTACTCACGATAGGGACAGCTCGCACACAACCTTTTAAATCTTTCCCAATACTCATAAAATGACTCATCACTATTTTCTTCAATCTAGCTGATTTCATTCTTTAGAGTGGATGATTTTGAAGCTGGAAAGTATTTTTTAAGGAATCTCTTTTTCATCTCTGCCCAAGTGGTGACACAACTCGGTGGTAAGTAATAAAGCCAATCTTTAGCCGCATCCTTTAGGGCAAAAGGGAATGCTCTAAGTTTCACCTTCTCTTTTGTTGCTCCATTCGGTCTCATACCACCACAAACCACATGAAATTCAGATAAAAACTTATTGAGATCCTCTCCATTTGACCCATGGAATGAAGGTAGTAAATGGATTAAACCCTATTTAAGCTCAAAAGTGCCACCTTCATCTTCTTGTTGATATGTAATGCACAAGGGTTGTTGATTAATATTAGGAGAAGTGAGCTCCCTCAAGGTACGATTCTCCCTTCGAGCCATTTCTCCTTCTACTTTTTCTGCAAATGGCAACTCTAGAAAATTGTTCCTCAATTCCTTCCTTATCCTGAAAAGGGTTAGTTCCAACCCGGGATCGTACTGTAGTTCCTCCTTGTTAGAGTTACGAGTGTTTACCATAAACAAGGAATGAAAACACACAATCCAAAATTCACACTAAAACATACAAACACGCCGATTCTCCCCGGCAACGGTGCCAAAATTTGGTAAGGTTTTTTTTTTCTAGTCGCCTAAACTCTAACCAAAAATAAATTCACTTACTTTCCAAATAAAACTTAGTGTAGTAGGGTAGTAAGGTTCGTATCCACAAAGAGATGGGATTTGAGAAGGATTTAGTATGATATGTGCTTTGGAAGATGAAATTGAAAACAATCAATAACACAAAGAAAAAGAGGGTTTTTGATTTGTATTTCTAAAATAAAATAACTTGGACAAGCAATGAACTAAGTGACATCTATAAAAATGGTGTTTTCTAAAAATCAATGCAAAGGATATCTTGAGTTAAGTTGATTGTATACTTCTTGTTTCTCATTGATCATTGAATTTTTTACTTAAGAAATTCACTTTTGACTACCTATTGTGAAGATGATTATACTTCTATTCTCCTTAAGTGTAGCTAAACATCAAAATCAGTTTGAATGTAAAGTTCTTATCATTAGTTAATTCACTCCAATTAGAGAATATATTCAATCCAATAATAGCTTTAAGAAAAGAGAATCAATAGGTTTGCTAAAACTATTCAAGCAAATAGTTTTCAATCAAAATAAAAAGTTCATTTAGATTCTAATCATTCATAATCTGCATTCACAATTAGAACTAGTTGCTACCATTAATCCAAGTACAAAACTAACTGATTTTGCAAATAGATTTAGCATAAATAAATATTGCAATAATAAGAACAATAGTTGATTTTTAATTTAAGCAATATTCATAAGATTATAATAAGAACTTTTGAACCATCAAAAGTATATTAAATAGAGGAATTCTTACAATGAGTAATTAGAAGTTTCCAATCAACCTTCCTCAAGAAATGAAAATTTAAGCTTGAAGCTCCATAACCATGGCAAAACAGAAATGAAGAAGAAGTACTTTAATGAAAAATTACAAGATGCCCCCATTCCTAAGCTTTCTTGCCTATTTATAAAGAATTGATGAAGCTTCTTGCCGTTGGATTTGTTCATCATTCCTCTCTGCAAGTCGCCGCCTAAACCCTTCCAAATATCCAATTGAAAATGAAAGCCGAAATGGGAAAAGTGATATAGCCGCCCAGCCTACAAACTGAACTCCGCACCCCACGTAGAACTCAGCGCGCTGCGTACGCTCGAGCCGCGTAAAAGTCCGCGGGCCGCGCATCTTAGTCTGATCCGATTCTTTGCTTGCTTGTTCTTCTTTGCTTGAAATGATATATTTACATAATGACCTTCTAATAAAGCTAGAATTATCATCTTAGAGAATTACATCAATAAAACTATTCTATAAAGTAATTTCTCTAATTGTTATATAGTTAAATTTAAATTCTACTTAATAAAACCGAAATTGAAATGGAAAAATACACAAAATAAGGTATTATCACATTCCCCCACACTTGAACCTTACTCGCCCTCGAGTAAGTCCCAAAATGATAAATCAAATCCTAAAAGTAATCCCTAAAGAATTTCTCAACCAAAAAAATTTTAAGCTTCAAAAAGAAATGACACTCTCATGAAAATTTTACGAAGAATCCTTGAAATACTTGTGCCTAGTTGTTGCTTCCTTCTTGCATGAGTAGAGAGCTTTAGTACGTGCTTGAACTGGAGATGTTGGTGTTCTTTCTTTCTCTCTTTTCTTTTCACCTAGCCGCTCTTTTTACCTCATTTTCTCTCTATTCTTTTGTCTCACTACTCAATTACATAGCCTCTTGTTTTTTCCTAAGTACCTTTACGGGTTTTCACTTAGCGAGGCAACCCCCTAACTTTTGCCTGGGTGCCCACCCTTGTGGGTTTTCACCTAGGAGGGATTTCATTCTTTCTTTTTTCTTCTCTTTTTTTTTCTTTTTTTAAATTACAAGAAAATATAACATAAAAGGATTAAATAACAATAATTGAAAATAAAAACTACTAGAAAACTTGAATATGTACACATCCTCCCCCACAGTAATTTGGAACGTTGTCCTCAATGGTTCCTGCTATGAGCCCTCCTTAAGGCACGTTGCTCTCTTCGCCTTTCAAGATTTGCTTGGATGGAGGGTGTTAGGTCTGTGTATGATGGATATTGAGACACAAAGAAGTTATTCATGGCGGAAACCATGTTGGTCATCGAATACATTGTGTCCTCCAAATAATCAACTTGTTGTTGTAGCTCATTGAGTTGAGCCCCAAATGCAAAGTTGTGCATCCTCCATGGAAGCCATCCTAGCTTCCATACTTTTGTACTCACTTACATAGCCTCTTGTTTTTTCCTAAGTACCTTTACGGGTTTTCACTTAGCGAGGCAGCCCCCCTAACTTTTGCCTAGGTGCCCACCCTTGTGGGTTTTCACCTAGTGGGGATTTCATTCTTTCTTTTTTCAATCTTCTCTTTTTTTTTTCTTTTTTTTAAATTACAAGAAAATATAACATAAAAGGATTAAATAACAATGATTGAAAGAAAAAGTACTAGAAAGCTTGAACATGTACACATCCTCCCCCACAGTAATTTGGAGCGTTGTCCTCAATGATTCCTGCTATGTGCCCTCCTTAAGGCACGTTGCTCCCTTCGCCTTTCAAGATTTTCTTGGAAGGAGGGAGTTAGGTTTGTGTATGATGGATATTGAGACACAAAGAAGTTATTCATGGCGGAAACCATGTTGGTCATCGAATACATTGTGTCCTCCAAATAATCAACTTGTTGTTGTAGCTCATTGAGTTGAGCCCCAAATGCAAAGTGTTGCATCCTCCATGGAAGCCATCCTAGCTTCCATACTTTTGTACTCACTTACATAGCCTCTTGTTTTTTCCTAAGTACCTTTACGGGTTTTCACTTAGCGAGGCAGCCCCCCTAACTTTTGCCTAGGTGCCCACCCTTGTGGGTTTTCACCTAGTGGGGATTTCATTCTTTCTTTTTTCAATCTTCTCTTTTTTTTTTCTTTTTTTTAAATTACAAGAAAATATAACATAAAAGGATTAAATAACAATGATTGAAAGAAAAAGTACTAGAAAGCTTGAACATGTACACATCCTCCCCCACAGTAATTTGGAGCGTTGTCCTCAATGATTCCTGCTATGTGCCCTCCTTAAGGCACGTTGCTCCCTTCGCCTTTCAAGATTTTCTTGGAAGGAGGGAGTTAGGTTTGTGTATGATGGATATTGAGACACAAAGAAGTTATTCATGGCGGAAACCATGTTGGTCATCGAATACATTGTGTCCTCTAAATAATCAACTTGTTGTTGTAGCTCATTGAGTTGAGCCCCAAATGCAAGTTGTGCATCCTCCATGGAAGCCATCCTAGCTTCCATACTTGCATAGAAATCTTGGGGCTGCTGTGGAATTGGAGGTTCGGGTGCTACAATTGTCGCATATTCCTCTTCAACACCGGCTCTATAGTGCTCATCTGGCGGTAGGTAAAGTTGGGCAAGGGTTGTATTCTCTGTAATCATTGCGTTCTTGAGGGAGTACCATGTATTTGATATTATTTGCCCCCAAAAGCCAAACATATGAATCTCCTACAGGTGGAATCCACGACATGAATGCCCTCTTTAATGCATCGAGGTTATAAAGGTAGAAAGGGAAATGATCATAGTCATTTGGGGTTCCTAAGGGTTTTAAAATTTTGTTTCCATCTTCATCTATAAGGACCTCAATGCCTAGATGTGATGCTAACGCAATGACCATCCCTCCCATGTTGATTTTTCCTTTGTCCTTCTTGCCCAACTCAATGCAATTTGAAACCCAAATATTTACCCAATCTGGACATCCTACCCCTTGGGGTGTCATTGCCCACAAACATTTTAAGTCAAACTTAGGTATGTTTGTGGGTTCCCCATGACAAAAGATTGTTGCACTAAGCAATCGGTTGATGAATCTCAGTGCTGGATAAGGTATATGGCTATTTTTTCATTTACTGTTCCATCTTTGACCATGAGTTATGTGACCCCAAAACATGCCCTCATTGTATCCTTCACAAGTATTAAAGCTAGGGTCATACTCATAATCCTACCCAAAAGCTTCTTTCACTTCCTCAAAATACATGGTATATTCTTCATTATTTAAGTGAAAAGTGAAGAAAGGACCTTTCTCATCTTCTCCCTTTTCCAAAGTTCAGAGAAATTCTAGAGTGTACCTTAGGTAGGTTGGGGCACCTACTTGAAGGAATCATAATCCCACCCAAAAGCTTCTTTCACTTCCTCAAAATACATGGTATATTCTTCATCATTTAAGTGAAAAGTGATGAAAGGACCTTTCTCATCTTCTCCCTTTTCCAAAGTTGAGAGAAATTCTAGAGTGTACCTTAGGTAGGTTGGGGCACCTACTTGAAGGAATTTGGTTAAACCCACTATCTCAAGCAATTGTTCAATGGGTTCCATCAAACCTAAGGTTTCTAGACTTTGTATGCAAGCAAAATTTGTCTCTAAGATTTGTCTATTCCTCGAATCAAGTCTCCCCCAACATATTTCAGCATTGTCATCAAAGTTGAGAAGCCCTAAGGAGTTGATTACAGGGATTTGGGTTTGATGTGGAAGCACCTCTTCTTCTTTTAGGAGCCATTGTTTTCAATACTTCAACAAATTTCACTTCTACTCCCTCTCTAAGCACAACAATCACCAATTTCCAATTGAATCTCAACAATCACCACAATGTTACTTACCACTACTAACAATTCTCAAAAAGTAGTAACAATTATCAACAAAAAAAAAAATAAAATTACAAAGATGAAAACGAACAAGGTAGGAAATTGATTATACCACAATGTGTTGAAAATTTCCTCCAAATAAGTTTCTTGTTGATGTTTGTTGTGACCCAAAATTTTCTTTGTTGATAAATTTCAAAGCTATATCTTCAATTTTACCCAATGATTCATCAAACAAAAATCCCTAAATTTTCTAGGGTTTAAGAAAAAAACATGAAAAGTGGTTGAATTTTTACATTTTTTGTGGACTTTTTGTTGTTGGATTGTAGTTTTACTTCTTGGAATGATGATTTTTTAGTTAGGAATGAAAGAATGTGAGAAGGATTTAAGTGAGGAAGAGGGGTTTGAGAGAGAAGGAATGGTTGGGTTTGAAAATGGAAGTGAAAGATTGAGGATTGATGATTTTCGGGTATGTATGGTGGGCAGTAGGTACTCCGCGGGCAGCTTAGTTCTATGCGTGGAGCGGAGTTTGGTTAGAATGTCTTCCGCGTGCCGTGGAGAATTAGGCAGGGCGCGGAGTTGGGTCTGTCTGCCTTCAACTTCATCCTTTTTTTATTTTTTTATTTTTCTACATACTCTATATTTGAAAGGTCTCCTAGCTAGCTCCAATGCATCGGTTACCTGTAAAAAAAAAAAATGTATAATGTAAAGAAAATCAAACTAAACACAATAATGAAAATTAACACAAACATAAACTCGGGTTGCCTCCCGAGAAGCTCCATATATTTAATGTCGTTGGCACGACTTAGTGCTTCCGATGCCTCAATATACCGGATCCTCTAAGCTTTGTTCTTCCACATCTTTTGGCTGAAAACCTTCATAGCATGGCTTCCATCTTTGCTCATTTACCTTGAAGATTTTAGAAGTTTCTTCACTTTGAATTTCCACAGCTCCATGTGGAAATACTTTGACAACTATAAATGGTCATATCCAACGGAACCTTAGCTTTCCTGGAAGTAAACGAAGGTAGGATTGGAATAGAAGAACCTTTTGACCGACTTCAAAGGTCTTCCTACTTATCATCTTATCATGCCAAGCCTTAGTCTTTGCCTTGTAGATTTCAACATTCTCATAAGCCTCATTCTAATTTCTTCCAACTCTTGTAGCTGTAATTTTCTATGCAAATCGGACTCCTCTAAGCTTATGTTGACACACTTTTCGACCCAATACGCCTTATGGTCTAACTCAACAGGCAAGTGACAGGCTTTCTTGAAAACATGACGGTATGGTGACATTCCAATCGGTGTTTTGTAGGTTGTCCTGTATGCCCATTGTGTATCATCCAACCTTAAACTCCAATCTTTTCTATTTAGATTGATCGTCTTTTCCAAGATGGACTTGATTTCTCTATTTGATACTTCTACTTGCCCATTTGTTTGTGGATGGTAAGCGGTGGATATCCTGTGTGTCACATGATATTTCTTTAATAAAGTCCTAATGGTTCGGTTGCAAAAATGAGTTCCCTTATCACTTATCAAAGCTCTTGAAATTCCAAACCTAGAGAAGATGTTAGCTTTGATAAAATCTGCAATAAGTCTAGAATCATCAATTCGGGTGGCCTTTTCTTCCACCCATTTCGAGACATAATCAACAGCCACTAATATGTACACAAAACCAAAAGAGTTGGGAAATGGTCCCATAAATTCGATGCCCCAAACATCAAAGATTTCACAATATAAAAGAGGTTGTTGTGGCATCCCATTCCTTTGAGAAATATTCCCTACTCTTTGACGCTTATCACATGACTTAAAAAAGTAGTAAGCATCTCTATTCAAACTAGGCCAAAAAAATCCACAGTCTACAATTTCCCTTGCTGTTCTCCTAGGTCCGAAATGGCCTCCACAAGCATATGACTGACAAAATTTTAAAATTGATATTACCTCACCATCAGGGACACATCTCCGTATGATTTTATCCGCACACTGTTTTCATAGGTATGGATCGTCCCAAATGTAGTGTTTTGCTTCACTTCTTAGTTTGTCTTTTTGAGATTTTGTGAAATCTGCGGGAAACTTGCCAGAAACAAGAAAATTTACAACATTAGCATACCATGGATGATAAGCCTTGACTGCGAACAGTTGCTCATCTGGAAATTCTTCACAAATGTTATATTTCGATGAGACATCTTTGTTTGAATTCATGCTTTCACGTGGAGTGATCCTACTTGAATGATCTGCTACCATGTTTTCTGTCCCTTTTTTGTCTTTTACCTCCAAAATCAAATTCACTTAACAAAAGAACCCATCTTATTAATCTTGGCTTTGCCTCTTTCTTTGTCATCAAGTGACGTAGGACTGCATGGTCAGTATATACAATAACCTTTGTACCAAGCAAATAACATCTAAACTTTTCTTACAAAAATACTACCACCAACAACTCTTTTTCAGCGGTTGAATAGTTGTGTTGAGCCTCAGTCAAGGTCATTGATGCGTAGTATATAGCATGTAGAATCCTTCCTATTCTTTGTCCTAGCACGGCCCCAATAGCGTAGTCACTTGCGTCACACATAATCTCAAATGGAAGTGACCAAATTGGGGGTTGAATGATTGGAGCTGATATGAGTTTATTCTTTAGCGTATCAAACGCCTTCTTGCAACTTTCATCAAAAATGAACTCTACATCCTTTTACAACAACCTGCATAATGGAAGTGCAATCTTGGAGAAGCCTTTAATAAACCTACGATAAAAACCTGCATGACCAAGAAAAGATTGTATTTCTCGAACATTAGTGGGATAGGGTAAAGATTGTATGATGTCAATTTTTGCCTTATCTACCTCGATAGCCTTTGCAGACACTACATGACCTAGCACAATTCCTTGTTCAACCATAAAATGACATTTTTCCGAGTTTAGCACGAGATTAGTGTCTATGCATCTCCTAAGTGCTAACGCAAGATGATTCAAACATTCATCAAATGTTTCTCCATGGATTGTGAAGTCATCCATGAAAACTTCCATAAAGTTTTCTATAAATTCAGAAAATATACTCACCATACACCTTTGGAATGTAGCAGGTGCACTACAAAGTCCAAAAGGAATGTGCCTATAAGCAAATGTGCCGAATGGGCATGTGAATGCTGTCTTTTCTTGATCTTCTGAAGCAATAGGTACCTGCAAATAACCTGAATATCCATCTAAGAAACAATAAAATGCGTGACTAGCAAGCCTTTCTAGCATTTGATCAATAAAAGGCAATGGAAAGTGGTCTTTCCTAGTCACCGCGTTTAGCCGACGGTAATCAATGCATACACGCCATCCATTTTGGATACGTGTTGGAACCAACTCACCATTTTGGATCTTCACTACAGTAACACCAGTTTTCTTTGGCACAACTTGAGTAGGACTCACCCATTCACTATCAGAAATTGGATAAATAATACTTGCTTGCAGTAATTTCAAAATTTCAGCTTTCACTACCTCCATCATTGGTGGGTTCAACCTTCTTTGGGGTTGTCTTACTGGCTTGGCATCATTTTCCAACAAAATCAGATGCATGCATGTAGTAGGGCTTATGCCCTTGATGTCTGCAATCGACCATCCCATGGCCCTTCAATCAACTTGTTCTCTTGCTCCCTTGTCAACTTGCTTGAAATAATTAATGGCAAGGTCTCATTCTCACCAACGAATACATACTTCAAATGTTCGGGTAATTGCTTAAGCTCTACCTTGGGTGCCTGCAAAACAGAGGATAACAAATTCTCCTTGGGTATGGTCAGTGGTAATGGTTCTAAATGAGAAGGAAGAAGTGGGAGTTGTTCTTGCTTCTTTAAATCTTGCAAAACTTCCTGCAATTCATCACTCAAAACATATTCCTCATTATTTTCATTCAAATCATGCTCAATAGCCACTTTGAGTTTATCTTATCCATCTATATCAAACATATCTTGACTAGAGGTATCAACTAAATTAATAGCAAAACAAGAATGGTCCTCAAGTGGAAATTTCATAGAGTCATAAATGTCAAACTCTACCTTACTACCATCAAATTCCATGGTAAGTGATCCTGTATCTACATCAATCTTAGTCCTGGCAGTTTTCATGAAAGGTCTACCTAGCAAGATAGGTGCTGCATGTTTATCATGTTCCATATCTAAATCATAAAAATCAACAGGAAATATAAGATCCCCTACTTTAACTAAGACATCCTCTACTATTCCCTTAGGATATGCGTTAGACCCTTCAGCTAATTGTATCACAACACTTGTTTCATATAATGTACCAAGTTTCAAAGACTTATATAGTAAATATGGAATTACATTGATTGATGCCCCTAAGTCTAACATGGCTTTTTGAGATTTAAGCTCACCTATAATATAAGGGACAGTGAACATACCTGGATCTCCACATTTAGGCGGTAACTTTCTTTGAAATATGGCTGAAATGTGCTCACTCGTCTTCACCTTTTGAATTCCCTTTAATCTTTTCTTTCTCTTTGCCGTACAAAGTTCTTTAAGCAATTTGGCATATCTTGGAATTTGCTTCAAAGCATCTAAGAGAGGGATGTTTACTTCACACTTCTTGAAAACCTCATAGATGTCCTTGTCAGCTTCATGCTTTTTCCTTTCCTTCAATGCCTCTAGAAAAGGTGGAACCGGTTTATATGGTGGTAAGGGTGCCGTTGTAACATTATTCTCTTCTTGTGACAGGTTGCTTGATCTTCTGAAGATGAAGGTTCATGCACAACGGTTTCTTCTTGGAGTTCTTTATCTCTTGCTATGGTTCTCTCATTACCTTGCAACTCTGTTCCACTTCTAAGAGTCATAGCACTAGCATTCATCCTTGGATTTGGTTCTGTTTGTGATGGCAACTTTTCTGAATCTCTAGCCTCTAACTTGCTAACTGCTCCTGAGATTTGACCCATTTGTCTTTCAATGTTCTTGATGCTAGAACGAGTCTCATCTTGGAATTGAATCATGTTCTTTGTTAGAGTATTCAACATTTCTTCGGAGGACATATTGGAATTCAAACTTGATCGTTGACCGTGAAGTGGGGGACTAGGATAGGATTGTTGTTGTGGCTTGAAGAATGATTGTTGTTGATGATGTTGTTGATTCCTTGATGGATTCCCATACAAGAGATTTGGATGGTCTTTCCACCCTAGGTTGTATGTACTGGAAAACAGATCATTTCTTTTTTGAAACCCTTGCTTTTGAAAACCAATTGCACTAACTTCTTCATTACCTTCTTCTTGAAACTGAGGGCAAGAATCTGTAGGATTTATTAAAAGAGCAAATGCCATATGACTTCACTTGTTGTGCTTTTCCTTTAACCATGAAATCTCTCATCATTGATGTTAATGGTTGCATTTGATCTTCTAGTTTGCCAACCTTAGACTCAGTGTTAACATTTTCTCTAATTGCTCTTTTATCGTAGGATCTCTTGTTGAATTTCCTCGAACCTTCAGCCAGTTGTTCAATCAATGCCCTTGCAGCTTCTGGTGTGTTATTGAAAATAAAACCTCAATTAGCTGCATTTATCATTCTTACATCATCATTGACAAGCCCATTGTAAAAATACATAATGAGATCTTCATCGTGGTACCCATGATAGGGACAGCTCGCACATAACCTTTTAAATCTTTCCCAATACTCATAAAATGATTCATCACTATTTTCTTCAATGTTGCTGAAGTTGATGATTTTGAAGCTGGAAAGTATTTTTCACGGAATCTCTTTTTCATCTCTACCCAAGTGGTTACGCAACTTGGTGGTAAGTAATAAAGCCAATCCTTAGCCGCATCCTTTAGGGCAAAAGGGAATGCTCTAAGTTTCGCCTTCTCCTCTGTTGCTCCATTCGGTCTCATACCACCACAAACCACATGAAATTCAGATAAAAACTTGTTGGGATCCTCTCCATTTGACCCTTGGAATGAAGGTAGTAAATGGATTAAACCCGATTTAAGCTCAAAAGTTCCACCTTCATCTTCTTGTTGATATGTAATGCACAATGGTTGCTGATCAATATTGGGAGAAGTGAGCTCCCTCAAGGTACGATTCTCCCTTCGAGCCATTTCTCTTTCTACTTTTTCTGCAAATGGTAACTCTAGAAAATTGTTTCTCAATTCCTTCCTTATCCTGAAAAGGGTTAGTTCTAATTCGGGATCGTACTGTAATTCCTCTTTGTTATATTTACGAGTATGTACCATAAACAAGGAATGAAAACACACGATCCACAATTCACACTAAAACATACAAACACGCCAATTCTCCCCGGCAACGTTGCCAAAATTTGGTAAGGTCCTTTTTCAGTCGCCTAAACTCTAACCAAACATAAATTCACTTACTTTCTAAATACAACTTAATGTAGTAGGGTAGTAATCTTCGTATCCACAGAGAGATAGGATTTGAGAAGGTTTTAGTATGATATGTGCTTTGGAAGATGAAATTGAAAACAATCAATAACACAAAGAAAAAGGGGGTTTTTGATTTGTATTTCTAAAATAAAATAACTTGGACAAGCAATGAACTAAGTGACATCTATAAAAATGGTGTTTTCTAAAAATCAATGCAAAGGATATCTTGAGTTAAGTTGATTGTATACTTCTTGTTTCTCATTGATCATTGAATACTTTACTTAAGAAATTCACTTTTGATTATCTATTGTGAAGATGATTCTACTTCTATTCTCCTTAAGTGTAACTAAACATCAAAATCAGTTTGAATGTAAAGTTCTTATCATTAGTTAAGTCACTCCAATTAGAGAATAGATTCAATCCAACAATAGCTTTAAGAAAAGAGAATTAATAGGTTTGCTAAAACTATTCAAGCATATAGTATTCAATCAAAATGAAAAGTTCATTTAGATTCTAATCATTTATAATCTGCATTCACAATTAGAACTAGTTTCTACCATTAATCCAAGTACAAAACTAACTGATTTTGCAAATAGATTTAGCATAAATGAATATTGCAATAATAAGTATAATAGTTGATTTCTAATTCAAGCAATATTCATAAGATTACAATAAGAAATTTTCAACAATTAGAAATATATTAAGTAGAGGAATTCTTACAATGAGTAATTAGAAGTTTCCAATCAACCTTCCTCAAGAAATGAAAATTTAAGCTTGAAACTCCATAACCATGGCAAAACAGAAAAGAAGAAGAAGTATTTTAATGAAAAATTACAAGATGCCCCCATTCCTAAGCTTTCTTGCCTATTTATAAAGAATCGATGAAGCTTCTTACCATTGGATTTGCTCATCATTCCTCTTTGAAAGTCGCCTCCTAGACCCCTCCAAATATCCAATTGAAAATGAAAGCCGAAATGGGAAAAGTGAAATAGCCGCCCAGCCTACAGACTGAACTCCGCACCCCGCGTAGAACTCTGCGAGTCGCGCACGCGCGAGCCGCGTTAAATTCCACGGGCCGCTCATCTTAGTCTGATCCGATTCTTTGCTTGCTTGTTCTTCTTTGCTTGAAATGATATATTTACATAATGACCGTCTAATAAAGCTTGAATTATCATCTTAGAGAATTACATCAATAAAACTATTCTATAAAGTAATTTCTCTAATTGTTATATAGTTAAATCTAAATTCTACTTAATAAAACCGAAATTGAAATGGAATAAGGTATTATAAGTTGTACAATTCTTTTGTAGGGAGCCACCAGACTCCTTTTTTTGTTATAGTTCTGTTGCGTAGTTTATGCATGTATGGTCGTACGAATAGTTCTTTTGTAGTCGTTAAAAACCGATGCGTTAACACTGGAACCACGATCCGTATTGGAGTTGATGATTGAGGAGCCGACGATGATTCATTCCGTCGTGACATATTTTGGAAGGCATTGAGGCCTTGGATTATTTTTTTTGTGTTATCTTATTTAACTACCTTGGTCACACCCTCAATTTTGGAGCTGCCGAAATTTCCACTCACCTTTTAAAGTTAATCTTTAACGTTTATTTAAATTCTTTAGCTTTTTCTTTTAATGTAACACGCCTTTGTTTTAAAGTCTTTAAGAAACTATTTGAAGTTAACGTTGCGCGTGAGAGCTGGGGTAGATTTTGGATAGATATACGACTGTTGTTTGCATTGTGGTGATCATTGCATGTGCATAAGTAGATTAAGTTAACTAACTTGATATTAGATTCATAAGTGTAAGTTGTCATACTTATGACTTTCTTATGAACAATGGCTTGCTTAATAGATATTAGTTATGATCTTTGCAATGTCGAGTATTATTTAGTGTTAGTGAAGCTTTTGGTAAAACCTTATTAATCTGTATAATAATCCTTAAATGCAATGTTAAATTGAACCTTATTGGTATGAGAAGGTTAATGCCTTACATGTTGGGTGCTCAGGAATCATGTATGAAAATATTCAGTTCCTATATGTGAATTCCGTCTTTCAACTGTTCACGAAATCCTTTAAGCCAAGCTTATATAGTTCGTATTTGTAACTAAAAATGAAGATAAGTTTAATATTATATAAGGTTGATCATCATAGAGGTAGGAGTACGCATGTAATTAAGTTTAGATCGTGAGTTAAGATCTTCGAAAGCACACTTTCTCGTCATTTTGGCATAGATGGAAAAATAAACTTATATTCATGTTGGATATGATGTTAACAGGAAATGCCTCCTCTATCTAGCAAGCGTTTGAGACAGCACTCTTCTAACAAGGCACTACGTGAGTTGGTTATGGAACTGGCTGAGGAAAGGAGGTCAAGGTCCAAGTCCACTGCAGAGACAGCTTTCTCCATGAGCAAGAGAATCTCTCAGAACAAACCTCCTACGTACTCAGGGGCTGGGAAACCCGCAGCTTTGAAAAGTTGGTTGCGAGAGTTTGACTAGATCTTTAACGTGGTGCACCTGAGAACTTGAGGGTAGACCAGGCTGCATTCTATCTTCAAGAAGAGGCAGACTATTGGTGGTCAAACGCTAGAGATAGTGTGATGAGTGATCTCGATAATCCGCTGATTTGGAAAGAGTTCGAGACGCTGATTCGAGAAAAGTTTTACCCAATATATATCAGGAAGCAGAAATCCAATGATTTCGCTAGGCTTGAGATAGAGGAGATGTCCGTGGATGAATGCTATAGGAAATTCATGGAATATGTCAAATATAGGGCTGATGACGTTCCCACCGAAGAAAAGAAGATGCAAAGATTCGAGTTGGGATTGGTGAATAAGGTGCAAGTTCATATCAATAGTGACAGATACACCACTTTGGATGCTATGTATCAAAGAGCTGCACAAGTTGGAAGCTTGATTAAGATGGACAAAGGAAAAAGGGATGAGACGAGTAGTGTGGCAGCCACCAGTGGAGAGAAAAGAAAGGAGAGCTTTCATCAACAAAACAGCTGCCATAACAACAAGAGACATCGAAGCTTCAATGACATTCACCTCGGGAATGGAAGAAATGGCAAGGCTCAGCTGAGAGGTGACAATGATCGAAAGGTGATCAAGGATCATCATGGCAAGGAGAGAGTCTTCTTCTGCGCCAAGTGTCCCAACAACCACCCGGGGAAAGACTGCAATGAAAATTTGGTGGAATGCAAATATTGTGGCGAGCTAGGACACCGAGAGTACGAGTGCTTTTTGAAATATGGACATCCAGCTCAAAAACATGGTGGTCAACAAAACTCCAACCCAGGAAGTTCGAAAACAACAAGAACGGGAATGATCACAGTGGTAGGAATCAAAACCATCAGAAGAATTGGAATGGAAACCGCCCTGCTCAAAGTAGCTTCAAGTCAGGAGGGTTTAATAGGAACAACACCGGGACTGGCAATGTAGGAGCTAGTACGGTTGTAGCTCATCCAACTACTGGAAGGTTGACCGCTATCAATAACAAGAAAGCAGAGTCGGCGAGTGATGTGGTGACAGGTACGTTCCATGTGAACTCTGTACCTGTTAAAGTATTGTTTAATACTGGAGCATCTGATTCTATTGTATGCACATCAAAGATCGAGAAATTAGGGTTAAAGAACCCTGAATCCACCTCTAATGTTTTAGCAATTCCATCGAGAGAGGTGTTCCAGTGTGCTAGGCTATATAGAGGAGTTCCTTTGACCATAGGCGAAGTCGTTTTTTCCTAGTGACTTTTATGAGCTTGACATGGATGACTTAGATATCATTCTCGAGATGGATTGGTTAGGCCATTTCAAGGTAGAGATTGAGTGCAGCAAATAAGAAGTAAAGCTTGTAGGGCCTAAAGGAAAGAGGGTGAAGTATAGCAAGGGAAGTTCGGGGTTTCGAGCTAAAGTGGTATCATCTTTGAGGATGAAAGGATTGCTGAGGCAGGGGATTACCAAGTTACTTGTGTCATGTTCGAAGGATAGAGGACGAGGTTGTGACCCCTGAGTCTATTCCTGTCGTAAACGAGTTTATACATGTCTTTCCAGATGAAGTACTTGGAATGCCACCTACTCGAGACTTTGAGTTTACCATAGACTAAATACCAAAGGCAGGACCCATATCTAGAGCGCCTTATAGGATGGCACTAGTAGAGATGGAAGAATTGAGAAAGTAGGTAGAGGAGTTGTTAGAGAAAGGGTACATATGACCTAGTGTCTCGCCTTGGGGGGCACATGTGTTGTTTGTTCGCAAGAAGGATGGGAGAATGAGGCTATGCATAGACAACCGTTAGTTGAACAAGGTTACTGTAAAGAATAAATATCTCTACCCAGAATTGATGACTTATTTGATCAACTTAAGGGAGCTAGAATGTTTTCCAAGATTGACTTGAGGTCTAGCTATCATCAGTTGAGAATTGCGGAGATAGATGTACCAAAGACGGCCTTCAGGACTCGCTATGGGCATTTTGAATTTACAGTCATGCCATTTGGGTTGACAAATGCACCAGCAGCTTTCATGTGTTTGATGAATCGTGTATGTAGTGCATGTCTTGATAAGTTCGTCGTAGTCTTCTTTGATGACATTTTGGTGTATTCGAGGGATAAGGGAGAGCACG
>NC_080059.1:21556744-21644244 GCF_026212465.1 Amaranthus tricolor | reverse complement strand
GATAATCAACTCATTGTTCAAACTAAATAAAGCCAACTCATATCCGAACAAACAAATAATTTGTACTTCCAAACTAGCCACCCCAACTCATTATCTTAACTTACCAATTTAATCACCTAATGCTTAACTCACAAAAGTTTATACATAACTCAACTAAATAAATCACCTCATAACCTCAACTAACAAAATCAACCTATAAAATCTAACCAGAAAATGCTAACCGTCATAGACACAATAAACCAACTCATAGTACTTGATTCACACATATTTATTTGATCTTCAATCCTTATCCATATTAAATCTAACTGCAACTCTTCCGCTTCTTAAACTATTACAAGTACAATTCACTTTCAACTTTTGTTCATAATTTCATTTCTAATCAACTCATTTGTCACTATCTCTTAGATTATACCCAATTCAACGTTGACTGAAGAAGACTGCGTTGTCGGCGCGTGGCTCAGCACCGGAGCTTCGTGGACTATTGATGGCGGTCGCTTGCTACCGATGTGGTGTAGGTTGAAGGCAATAAATGGTTATTTAAGGCTCTGCTCTATGTTTTGAAGAAGGAAGTGATAATGATAGGGGAAGGGGAAGGGGAAGGGGAAGGGGAAGAACATTCACGGGAAATGGTTTATGATGTTTCAATAATTTATTTATTTTTCTTTTTTTTATTATACTTATCCAATTTTCTTGTTTTTAATAAATATACTACATTGTTATAGTATTACTTACCACTATTTTTATAACTAGTACTAATCTATTTGTGTTTCAACTAAAATTTCATTTTATCTAATACTATATTAGATTTATTTTAATATTTGGTTATTTACTTTTATAACTTTATAGATAAACACAATATGGCTTCCCCGAAATAATTCAAACCATATAAAATCTATTAGTTTAATTGAATAAAATCTTTAAAACATTAACGAAATTTCAAACGTTAATATTGTTAATTAATTATAATAATCTTAGTTTCAAACAGTAATTTAGAAGCTTAAAATCGCAAGTGTTACATAAAGACTTTGCACATAAGGTTAATTAGCTTTCAAAACAGTTGAAAGAAATTCATCATGCAACAGATGCATAACTTTTTTATCACATGTGGCAAAGCCAATATGTAATTTTATTTTTCTTTTGAATTCTTTCTACTTTATGTTTAATTATGTTAAGACTAACTTTCTTGTTTATAATTCAACATAAGTAAGATACTGTTTGAAGAAGAAAATTATGTCAAGACTCTAGAGAGAGATAAACCAGTCATCCAACAGTTATAAACAAGGAAAGTAAAAAAATTTCCAGATTTGAAATTATATGTGTAACACCTCTAAATTTCCGACCCTTTATACGAAACCAAAATCGTAAAGGACGGGAGAAAATTCGGGTGTTACATAAAAGAAAAGGAAAAGAATTTGTGAAAATGTTAAATATTAACTTTAAAAAGGTGAGTGGGAATTTCGCAGCATCTCTTCCAAAAATCGAACATGTGGTAGAGCAATTAGCACAATAAAAACATTAAACATAATCTAAGGCATCATTGCCTTTAAAATCTCACACCACGGCGAAATGATTCGTCGTCGGCTTCTCAAATCAACATGCCAAGCATGGATCGTGGTTCCAGTGTCGACGCTTGCGTTTTAAAATGACTTAACTCCTTAAAACCATACAGATTTATAAACTACGCAGCGAAAATACAAATATACAAGGGAGGACACAAGGCCTCATAACAAAACATATACAACCAAAGTTTATAAAAGATAACAAGAGCTACAAAATCGAAAGAGAATGGTATGACACAGGTTATACTTCGCCCTCATCACTCTCCCCCAATGCAATGCAATGCAAAAGAAGCTCCAATACCTGCTACGCCTGTCTATGATCCTCCTGCTACTCGACATTAGACCAAAGACCAATGTGTCATAGCAGGACAACCATAGCAGGTCATCAACAATCAAACATAAACACAAACACGTACACGTCAGTATTCAACATCAAATATAATAAGGCCAACTACTAGATAACATTATGTTATACAACAACATAAGATGATTTCATAAGACATAAGCACAGATAGTAACCGTTTATCGTCCACTTATACTTCTTGATGTCATTACGTCCTTTCCAACCCTGTCCATGTGTTCTTGGGTAGAATGCAGGTCTTCACGCTCCTCTTTTCAAAACATAAACTCTTGCAAAACACGCATAGTATCAACTCAACCAAGGAATTAACATAATACCTAACACATGACCTTATAGAGCTTGTCTATCTTAAGGTAAGTGTGATCCTAGTCTGTAATATCCTTTAGCTAACTTAACTTAGGCACACTTCTCACTAGCATAAACTATTCTATCAATGAGTAGATATTCTATCAATGAGTAAACGTTCTATCAATGTGTAAGCTTTCTATCAAAGAATGAACCTTCTATCATTAAATAACTTTCGATCAATGAATAAACTTTCTATCAGTGAATAACTTTCTATCAGTAGATCTTTTCTCTACTTTCTGGCATAATGACACGGCCAAGGGCGTTATCGGTCATCCGGCGCACTTCCTGGCATAATGACACGACCAAGGGCGTTATCGGTCATCCGGTGCCCATGGCAAAGTATGAGCTCATGCCCCCTCCAGCTGACCCTCTCGGGTCCTACCTTCGGGAAAAACTAACACACTAGGGTACTAAACCAGTGAAGAGGCCACCATATTGGGGTTTGCAAGGCCCGCATGGTAACACCTCGGTCAAGGGGCGGTATCGGCCATCCGGCGCCCAATGACAAAAGCATGCTTATACCTGCCTTACGGTGATTCCGTCAGATCTCATCTAGGGGACTACTAAATCAACCGAACACAATCCAGTTGAGTCACGCCAACTAATCATAATCTAATACTTTATCAGATGGGAATAACTCCCACTTTCGACTATTAATGAGCGTCCTGGGATAGCAGCACGCCAAAACCCACTGAGCCACTCAAAAACATATGAAATTCACCTTTTAAGAAGTCATTCTAACTCCAAGTAAGGAATAATCCTATTCTTAAATAAATGAGGGGGGGAGGGGTGGTCCCCGCCTCCTACTAACACTCTCATTCTCTATAACTATTCTAAGCGCAACGATTTCATAGTCGATAGCTTTTCGTATAAAATGTATTCACTAGTACCTCATAGTTTCGATACAATGCATATTATAACAATAAGCAATAATGTCTTAAAGAAAATTGTATATAAGGGTTCGTTACTGCGTGTACGTACCTGTAAGCATCACCGCGCAACCAAAAGAGCCACAATAATCAGATAAAACGAGGTTTTACATCCCTCTTATGAACTGGGAACCTATACTAGTTAGGAATAGAACTAATAAGTTCCCTTAACTACTTTCTCATACCAACTAAATGCGTAAGTAACCACTATCACCCATTCAACATGAGTTTTCGATTATTCTAGCACGCACACAACTCAATCAATACAAGTCAAAATCATTAACTCAACATAACATAAGTCTTTTCACTGATTTAAAAGTAAAAGCATATGTGAATCGTTCCTTTTCATCAACTAATTTTTGAGTATATCGGTTCGCGTTACCCAAAAGTAACTAATCACAATTAAGCCTTACAAATTTAATATAACACTTATATAACGATAAGGTAAATCTTAGAATTATGGAATTGCGATATCATTTGTTACATTCTTCAAAGTTAGAAAGAATTATAATCAAAACAACACGACAAGTAACTTTAGCAACCATCGACGAGAAGTTGACATTGTGCTCTTAGCTTACTAAAATTATGCATTATGACTTCAATAGCAACCAAATAAGAGTACTTGTAATTCACAACAATCAAACTACACAATTAGCAACTATTATTCCCAATTTAACAATCACACCACTTCTATATTCACTCTAATCATAACCATTACCAACTAAATCTGTCACAATAATATTTAACAAAAATAAGTCTTAAAACAACTTGTAAGGTAATCCAATCAATCGTCACACCACCAAAATATAGCATAGAACACACATCATTAGTAATTTCATTTCTAAATCCAAACCCTAGTCATTTCATGTTCAAAGATAATACTTTTAACCATTATCCATAGCAAGAATCAATAAACTAATACACCAGCATAATGTACATGAAAAGCCCACACTATTACTAATTTCAAAGATAACACCTTTAATTGTTAATCATAGTAAAATTCAAAGAAACTAACACACAATCAACACAACCCATAATTTCAAATCACACTTCAAACCCTAAATCATAAGCATGTTTAATTCATCAATAAAATTCTTACCCACAAAAAGATTCAATGAAATTAACACAACCAACATCAAACTCAATACACTTAATAAAACTCCAATTAAAGTTAGAAAATAAATTAGAGAAAAGTGGAGATGGCTCACAAAGGGGAACTAGAAATGGGTGAGGGTATAGGTGGTTGTTGAGGTGGTGTGGAGCACAAAGGTGGTGGAAGAAGCTGAGTGGGCTGCGGGGTTGCTTCAATGCAGCTTGCTGCTGTTTGGGGCACACAAAGCAACAGTTGCTGCTGCCAGGTGATGGAGTAAGACCGGTTGCTGCCGTCTGCTACCTGTGGAGGATGGGGAGGAGTCGGTTGCTGCTTGTGGAGGAGGAGAAGAGGCGCAGCTGTGCTGGTGGCTGCTCGTGGGGTGGCTGCCGGCTGCTCTGAACCGTGAGGGAAAGGGATGTGAGAGAGCATAGAAGAGAGGGAAGTGAGGCGTGTGAATTGAGTGAGGGAGGGAGTAATACCCACTTAAAACCCTAACTCATCCTATGTATTTTATTTATACACTTATTTATTTATTTGTTTACCTAGGTTCATCTTCTTGCGAGGCCCAACTAAGAAACTCACTTTCATGTGCTCACACATTTTAATAAAATAACTATTTTGATTCGAACCTCTTTATTTAGAAATCGTAATTGTATTTTTAATATAAACATATGTTAATATTTAAATTCGTATATAAAAGGAATTTATTAAAACTACTTCTAAATTAATTCAACCTAATTATAAAATTCTCAAAAATTATTAAAATATTAATTAATGACGTGACAAAATCTCATGGTGTTACATATGCCTTCTGATAGACTGAAAAAGTAGTGTACATAGTGGTTGCGCAAACATACATCCATTATGATTCAATTGATTTACATTATTATTATGGAACTTACATCATTAAACAATCAATTGATTTACATGAATATTAGAGCATTTAAATTTACATTTACATTTGATTTTTTTCTTTTATTTTCTTAAACAAGCTAGCTATGCTCTATGGCAGAATTTATAAAGCTTATAAAACATCTTTGCCTTTGCTCAATCGCATGTTGCATACCTTGCTGATGTTGCTAACTGTTACTATTTTTTAGTGCTCTATAGCTAAAATTGTTTTCAGGGACTTTTTGCCTATTGTTTTGATTAGTTCTTGGAATGGTTTTGGTGGTAACAACATACCTCAACTTGACTAACCTAAAAAATCGCAATAGTAGCCTCGACAACAAAGGCCGCCCAGCTAGCAGCCTTGCAACAAGCCAAGCAACACATCGACAATGGTTGTCCAACAACCATTAGTTCCCGACACAATAACCATCAGTAGCACATCACAACCATTCCAACCCATCACAGCAGCCACACACACTAACAAGGTAGCAACATGTTGACAACCCAACATTTCACACCATTACAGCATCTTTTTCGTCCTCATAGTTCTTTTGACCAAGGCCTAACACCAACCCTAGCATACAACAACGACACAAAACAACTGTGAGCCATCATGACAACATCAAACAACCACATTAGTACATCAAATTAAATTTGCATTCAACCTACTAACATTAAAAATACCACATTGTGATATACTTTAGTTATACCCATTTTTAAAACATCTAAAAAAAAATATAGTTCCTTCGTTACTTAAAGACGTTCCTATTTGTCATTTTGAAGTGTTCCATTTGTTTTTCCTACAAAGAATCTTTGTATTATATCACAAATTTTGGACAAAAAATCTTATTTATCCTCATTTTAATGTTTTTATAATGCTTATGATCACCACAGATCTTCCACTAACTTTATTGTAATATTTTTATATTGCTTATGGCTCCACATGTTTCCAACTAAGTTTATAAAAATATTTTCTTATTATTGTGTTACTCATATTTATTCCATTAAATTTTTTAAATATTTTTTTAAATGTTTATGATTCTCACTTTTTTCTATCAAATTTATTATTCAATTAAATTATATGTTCACTGTCTAAAATATTCTATATTTTTTAATTTTCATAAATATTTCTTGTAGGAACTTCATTAGAGAATGAAGGGAATAGCTTATAGCACAAACATTTTCATTAGCACTTTTGTTAATAAAATATACTCCCTCTGATCTTTTAATTTAGTCCCATTTCCTTATTTGGCAAAACCTTTGAATTAGTCCCATTTCTATTTTTGGCAATCCTTTTTACTTAAATACCCTTAGTTCACACACGTAATTACGAATTTACCCCCGTAAACCTTTAAATACCCTTACTTAAAAATACCCAACTACCACCTTTTACATGGACCCCACACAATCCTTAATATGCGTGCCCAAGGAAATGGGACTAAATTAAAGGATCGGAGGGAGTATAAAATATCATTATGAAACTTAATAGTATAACTTAAGAAACCGTAAAACAAGTGGCCCTACAACTAATTATACTATAAAAGATGGCAAGAAATAAAAAGTATGTTCTATTTTCTTGTAATGCAAAGTAAAAAAATATTTCCCTTAGGCCATCTTTAATGGTGACCTTTAAAAAAGGTCATCACACTCTTTTACAATTTTTCTCTCTCCTAAAATTTCATCTTTTAACCTAATTTTATTAACAATGACCTCTTTTAAAAGGTCATCATCCTCTCTTTTTTACTTTTTTTCTACCCCACCATAATTTCTCTCCCTTAATTTATCTAACATTTATCTTTATTTTTTTATAATAATATTTTCATGTACAAAGGTAATATAATTTTTTATTTGATTAAAATAGATCTACTATTTTATAATTAAAAAAAATTATTCTTTTAATAAAAATAATATTTTTTAATAAATATAAATATAAATATAATTTTTAATAAATATTTTTTAATATTTAAGAAAAATTCGTTAACTTCAAATAAATATTACAATGCACATACATAAAATAAATACACAAATTAAAAAACTAAAATTTTAAATGATACATAAATTGCGGTTCTCTCCAAACTTTTGCCAGATATTTTCAACCAAGTCATCTTTTAAGGATAAATGTGTTTGTCGATCTTCAACATCATCCTTATTTGCCAAGTATCGATTGATATCAACAATTCTATCTGTGTAATACTCAAAGTCATCATTTAATCCACTTGTACCTTCTGATTGACCTTTTGGGCGATCTCCCATGAACTCTCTACCATCAGCATAGTGTGTATATGTATCTCTTTCATCTTCCACTATCATATTATGCATAATTATACAAGAAGTAATTATATCAGAGAGTCGTTCTTCATCCCAAGCAAGTGAGGGCTTTCTAATTATTGCAAATCGAGCTTGCAACACCCCAAATGCTCGCTCCACATCCTTTCTTGCTGCTTCTTGATGTTGGGCAAATAACCTTGCTTTTGCTGTTTGCGGTTCAGTAATAGACTGAATAAAAGTAGCCCATTTAGGATAAATGCCATCAGTGAGATAGTAAGCCATGCCGTATTGATTTCCATTCACCGTGAAATTGACAGGTGGTGCCCTTCCTTCAAACAAATCAACTAAAAGAGGTGATCGATATAGCACGTTGAGATCATTATATGAACCTGGCATCCCAAAAAAGGCATGCCATATCCATAGGTCATGATCGGCGACAGCTTCAAGAATTAATGTTGCAACACCAGCTCGGCCTTGATATTGCCCTTTCCATGCTGCTGGGCAATTCTTCCACTCCCAATGCATGCAATCAACACTACCAATCATGCCAGGGAATCCTCGTTCTTCACTAAAAGTTAATAATCTCGTCAAATCTTGTGGTGTTGGTTTTCTCAAATAATGTTGCCCAAATTGGTTGATTATTCCCTTTGTGAAATGACTGAGTGCTTTTCGTGCTGTGCTTTCGCTAATTCGGAGGTACTCATCAACTTGATCAGCAGCCACCCCGTATGCTAGCATACGAAGAGCTGCAGTACACTTTTGTAAAGCACTTAGACATTTTCTACCAGTTGCATCAATGTTGGTAGTGAACCATGGATCGTTGTTGGAGACAGCTTCCATTATCCGTAAAAATACATGTTTCCTCATCCTAAACCTACGTCGAAACAATCGAGAAGAATATGTAGGATTTTCAGCAAAATAATCATTAAATAGTTGGGAATGACCTTTTGAATGGTCTCTTTGAATTCGACATTTTTTTTTGTTCTCACCCTTGGTTGTAGTGTTGAAACAATGGGAGGAATTGTGTATTGAAAGGCATAATCAACCATATTATGTATTAGTTCATTCTCTTCGTCAGAAGATGAAGAACTTGAAGTGGATGAGGCAAAATTGAACTTAGAAAAGCTCATTTTGAAGTTATACATCCAATTGAATTTGGATGTGCATATATATAATATTATGCATGCCAAAAGGTGATGGAAAGGAAAAGACTAATGCATGCCAAAAAGGTGATGGAAAGGAAAAGACTAATGCATGCCAAAAAGGTGATGGAAAAGAAAAGACTAATACATGCCAAAACGGTGATGGAAAGGAAAAGACTAATGCATGCTAAAAGGTGATAGAAATGACAAGACTATTGCATGAAAACCTTACATAATTAAAACATCATTTTTAAACATTACATAATTAAACCATCATTAAAAACAATACATAATTAAAACATAATTAAGACATTACATAATTAAAATATCTACTGACGATTGTAATTCTGAAGGTATTGTCCAAGTTGAACCATCATATCAGCTTCCCATGGCTGAAGAGTTTCCTTTTTGCTTAATGATTCATAGATCTCCCAATTCATTCGATATTCTTCCAGTTGAAGTTGTTTTTGTTTTCGGGCTTCTTTTTGTTTTTGAAGTTCTGTCTTCTCTTTCATTATTTCTGAATTAAGTCGAAGACTCTCTCCAAATGCACTCAAAGCTTGAATTGATTGATCTGCGACCATCTTCCCTGTCATGCGAGCCTTAGCCTTCTTCACACCCTCGGGGCGCGTGGATGATCCTCCTTGAGGTTCACTTGTTGGAGTTTCAGAATCTTCTTCGGTCCTTGATCTTTTCCCACTACTTTTACTACTAACATCATCAGTTGGTTGTTGATCCAATTGTTTTTTTTGATTAGTTTTTACCACTTGCTTCCACTTGTTATACTTTCTTAAAATTTTCCATTGCTCAATCAAGTTAAAGTTACCGTGTTTTCTTTGATGGATTAAATGCGCTTCTTTAAGCACATCTTCGTCTGTCGTGCCACTCTTCTTCCTCCTAACAGCCTCATCATAACTTCCAGACCACTTCAAACATGCTGGAGCAACTCTACCCCAACGACATTTAAGCATGTCGGCGGTTCTTCGTGGGATCAGATGGGGTCGTTCCATCCTCGCTGCTTCATAAGCTTCCTTAACTTTCTGCCACCTCACTCTTATCTTTTGGTTGGTGCTCACAATTGGATCTGTACTTGTGTTCATGACTGAACATATGAGAGCAATATCTTCAATCAAATCCCAACTTTTCTTTGAAGGTATAGGGACTTCATCATTATTATTAGGTAGCTGTTGAGATGGTTGAACCAATTGAGTGAAGCTCGGTGGTGAACCAAATTGTGAAACTAGATCTTGAAATGATGGTTGCGTGTAAAGACTAGCATCAACATGATGAACAGAATTTCCTCCATCTTCACCATATTGAACATCTTGATCATTTCCTTGATTTTCATCAACATCATCATCATCATCATCATCATCATCATCACACTCCATCTCATTTTCATCTAAACTTTCACCCCTTATTGGAGTTGAATACATATCAATATTAGAGTTGACATTGTGAGATTGATGATGGTGGTGAAACATAGTTTGAGAATTTTGGGTATTTTGAGGAACATAATAAGATGAATTTGGGTTATTTTGAGGAATATAGTAAGAAGAATTTGGAGTATTTTGAGAAAATGGAGGATTAAACGGAGGATTTTGATACTGAATTTGAGCACTTTGATTGTGTTTTTTTTTACATGGATTTCTTCCATAATTTGGGTTATTTGAATCCATATTTTTTTTTTGGGATTTTTGAAATGATTACTTTGGTATTTTTTTAAACCAAAAAAAGTAGGAAAATAAGAACAAAATATGTAAAAAAAAAGTTATGTCAAAAAATATCAATATGGGTCTCATTTTATAGATCTCGAAAAAATATGACCGTTGGTATAATTTTTTTTTTAAAAAAAAAATTATTTTAATACGAAAATAGCCGTTAAAGGCAAAAATCGGCTATTTTTTCATAGCCAATCACAAGCGGCCAAGTGGCCTGCGTCTGGAAGGCTGTGTCAGGGGGCTGATGCATGCTATTTTCGTGGCCCAATCAGCTTGCGACACGTGGCATTAAATTTTGAAAAAAATGAGATGACCGTTCAAATGAACGGGTCATTCCTTAATATTTTCCCCCAACCTTTTGCATGATCAACTTAAAAATAGATCACCATTTTTAGCATTTTTCTTATTGTTGGGTCATGTGACCCAATATTAGGTCACCAATAATAGTGCCCTTATGATTTCTCAACAACTCCTACGTCTATTACAAAATGTGCCATGTCATCAAAAAGGAGCGTTGTAATTGGTGGAATGATGCAAGCACCTTCTTCCAGATTTCATATAACGCGGTGCACGTCTAGTATCAACCACTAATCTAATCAAGTAAATATCAACCGTTACTTACTCCATCTAAACAATCAATAACAGGGGCGCATCTTATTCCCTATATCTTGATCGCATCGTATCAAACCCTTTTTTTAAATTATAACCGTGTCCTTCTCCTTCTAAACGAAGGAAATCGTGGCTGATTTTTCAAATTGTATAAATATTCAATTTTTCATATCAACAGTATAAATAAATTCCCCAATTTCTCGTCTAAGTAGAACCCTCTTTTCTTCTTCATGATAATTCCTTTCTATGAACAATATTTCTCCTACTTTTTTTCTTATTTTGTAAATTATTATTTTTTTTTATGTTTCTTTGATTTTTTTAATATTATCTAGACTAGATCTAGAATACTAGTTTTTGAAATTTTGTGTTTTAATGGAGGTTGAAGGCTTGAATGAATATGGATGGGAACATATATTTCATGATTGCGAAATTCCTCGAAATGGGTTTGAAGATGTATTTACAGAAGCTTCATCATTACCTGCAACAGAGGCAATTGATTCGTGGATTGAGGAATTACTAATGAAGGATAATGATGAACAAACTTACGTACCCAACGACTGTTTTACATGGTCTGATTTACTAGTTGATTCCCCAAACGAGAATTTCCAGGTGTCCGATGAACAACCTCTTACTGAGGTTAAGAGTTCACCAAATGCATCGGAATCTGAGGGTAATATAGTTGATGCTACTAGAACTCCAATTGATTATAATTATAAAAGTAATGTTAATGGAGATGATAATATTCGAAATTTTAAATCGAATGTTGGGAATGATAAGTCTGGGGATGTTATTTTGGAAGGCAATGTTATTGATTCTAATGCTGATCGCCTCTCTAAGAAACGTAAAAGGTAGCTCCTTCTAATCTTACCTATGCTTTATATTTTACTTTTTATTTCTAAGTTAGAATTGAATTGCTGTATATGACTATGATTCCCCTGATTCAATTGAGAAAAAACAATACTTGTATCTTTTGTGCGTTTTTGTTAATTTTTTGCATGGTGCTTTTTTGGCTGATTGAATTATTCGATTTTGTGCTTGTGGTTGGCTAATTTTACATGATTTTGTTTTTCTTTATCCTCGCAATGATAAAGTTTTCGTTTATTTTGGTTTGATGAAGTGATCTTTGTTACTTGGCGTCGTAAACTCATGTCTGCGTCCGAGTGTTAGAGTTCGGTAAAATTCAAGATTTTTGTTACCAATGAATTAGTTGATAAGAAATCATCACAAAAATAATGTGAGATTTATAATGTATGAAGGTTCAGGTCATTCTGGATGGACTACCGTCGTCCAAATAGACCATGATCATACTTGTATAAGTACGATACATTGGGTATGATTATGAGGACGATGATGTTGGTTAAAGGTCAATCTCAAACTGCATTTGTGAATGTTGTTGACGGATGAATATTATATGTCGGAAAGACTTGTTAATTAGTAGCATCTTGTGAGCTTGATGAACCAAACAACAAGATCATTTGTAATGTGAGATAATTTTTATATAGGCAGTTGAGAAATAGAGATGCTGCAATGAAATCAAGGGAGAGGAAGAAGATTTATGTGAAAGATTTGGAGATGAAGAGCCGCTATATGGAAGCGGAATGTCGAAGATTAGGAAGGTTACTTCAGTGTTGTTACGCTGAGAATCAGATGCTGCGCATTTCCTTGAGCAATGCATATGGTGCTTCCTTGACCAAACCGGAGTCTGCCGTGCTCTTGTTGGGTATGAATATAACTCATCTCCTCTTTATCTTTTTGTTTATATATTTTTTCTTTTTAACATTTGTTGTTACCTCTCCTCGGATTTTCTCCCTTTCGTGAGCGCTGGTTTTACAATTGGATCATCTTTACTTATTATTTGGTTAAACATGCTCTGGCTAACGCTTGGGGTAGTTTGTGTTTATTATCCAAATGCTGTTCTAAGTGCCCAAAATTGAACTTGAGCTTGTATTGTGTTTTAGAACGCACAATTATGTCTTTTCTGTTTTTGCTGATTGGTTTTTTTTTTTCGTTACTTGGTTTACTACTTGCCCATTGGCGGACTTACACTTGGGCCTTAGGTGGCACATGCCCCTTGGGGAATTTTAAAAAATTTGAAGGTTAGACTTCTCGCGTGTTCTTTACTTCACTCTCATACTCATTTGTAAAAAGGACTAAAACCCTAAGAAGTCAACGCTGCACCCACACCCATGAGGCATGAGCTACCCCTTGTTGGCATTGCTGCACACCACTGCACACCACTGCACACCACTGCCTGCTCTCTGTAGTCGCGACTTTGCGTGCTCTACTTCCCTCTCAGTCACGTCATTAAATTTTTTGTGTATTGAGGTTGGGTGTTGTCACCAAAGACACACAAAAACGGTTTGATATGACCAAGTGGCGCCATTCTCACTGCTTTTCTTTCGATTCACATCATGTTTTGTCAGCCCAGACTATCTGAGGCTTCAATTTAGTCAAGGGTGGTTAATTTGTTTGTGTTGGTAATTATGGTGAATTGTTTTGGTTTGTTTTAATTTAGAGTGATGATTAGGAAGTTATTGAAAAATTGGAGGAGGAACATGCCAACGTTTATCAATTTTTTGTTATTTTTATTTCCTCATGTTTATTTTTTTGGAATTAGTTTTTTTTTGAAATTAGTTGAAATCTCATTAGACACTTTTTTTATATTGTTGTTATTTTCTGAGCTTCTTTGTATAGGTTGAGTTTCTGCCTATCTAAGATCCGTGTATATCTACTTTTTTGCATGTTAATCAAATTTATTACAAAGAAGGAATTTTAGGTTGTTTGAGATTGGTTAAAAAAACCTATCAAATAGAGAGTCTCTTGGAAAACTAATTTTTGTCCTGACTTCTATAAGACATTTTTTCCGCAAAAATTAATCTTTTGGATTGCCACCATTTGGGGTGAAATTGACATTAATTGACCTTTTATATTCTTTGGTCTTAGCTTGAAATTATCGTACTTGTACGTGTGATGTTGAGGAATGAAAAAAATTTAGTTCATTTTACAAATGAAACTCAACTGAAAATCTTGCAAAAATTCTTTCATATGTTGGTGCCCTGATGTAGTTTGAATCCTGGATCCTCCCCTGTACTTGCCATTTTGATTGTAAAAAATTCTATTTGATGCTTACTAGTTGGTAGTATGTGAGGGTCATATAAAATAGGGGTTATTATGTGTACGGTGTCCCTTGTTGCTACTGAGGACTACTGGTGTGCGAGGGTCTCTTTAAAATAAAAAGAGGTCAGTATTGTGTGGCTCATTAACACTGAGCGCTTTCAGTTAGGAAGTATGGTGGTTAGACCTGTGCAATGGCTGGGGGCTCATCAGGTCCCCGGATCCAACCCTTTATTATACGGGCTTTAGACGGGTCTGGCTCTAAACGGGTCAGATTCTTGTTGGAGTCTACTTTACATCAAATGGAGTGGGTTGAAAACGAGCTTTGCACGTGTCCTAAACGGGCCTTCATGCCCTAAATTCTGATCATGGTGGAATGATTTAACAAGTGATTCTTGATAAATTTTTAATGTTCTTTGTAATATTCTGCATAGCAATGTTAGGTGTTCTTAGTGTAATTTAATTGATTGACAACTATTGCGCAATTCTACATTCAAGAATGTTACTTGAGATTTGGTTATAAAACATAACATTGTATTACCTCCAGCACTTCCACTTCAAAAAAACAGTAAATGATATTAAAGATAGCCATATGCTATTTATAATTATCAACACTTCCAGATCAAAAAAAAAACAGTAAATGAATCATTTCTATAATTTGATAAATGGGCCGAGCTGGGCCGGTTTTGATGAACCTGACCCGTTTAAAGCCCATCTTATATTTTGTAAGGCCCGGCACAATCCGCTCCATCTCTATTGGAGCCCGAGCCGGCCCATATTCGGCCCATTGCACAGGTCTAACGGTGGTCTTCAGTTCACTTATACTTGTGTAGTATTAGATAGTAGGTTGTTTGTATTCTCACTGACCATTGAATGTTTGCTTGACAGAATCCCTGCTGTTGGTTTCCCTGGTTTGGTTAATGGTGAACATGTGCCTGCTCTCTCAATCCAAAGTTCAAGTTCCACACGAAAGCGAGGAGACAAAAAAACAAAAACAGGAAAACGCAGCACAAAACAGAAGGGGGGCAAAGGTCACTGATGTTTCGGTGATCCTTTGTTTCACGAGGAGTAAGAGATGCAGAGGTTCAAGGATAAAAATGAAATACAACTTTAAACATGATAAAAGCTGTTGTGTAATTAATCTCTTTAGTCTAAAGCCCCTGCAGATGGTTTCCAATTCCAATTTTCAGCCTTGAGTTGATTTGGCAGATAGTGAGGGAACGCAGCTTAGAGTTTGACAACATTAGCATCCTTTGGTTGTTGTATTTTCCAATTTCCCGCCACTCCTTTTATATTATTATGTGTTCACTCTTTATTTTTGAAAACCTCTGGAAGTTTTATCCTGGAATAACATGTGAAATTCTCCTTGTTGCTTTGTTCACTGATGGACTACTTTTTGTTTTACAGCCTGTTTGGCACTTGGTATTAAAGGATGATAATGATAATAAAATTAAGTAATAAAAAATTTGATTGTTTGGATGCCTTTAATGGTAATGATGGTAATAAAATAAGGTAATGAAATTATTAAAAAGTGATATTTTTAGTATTAATTCATGATTGAATGACAAGCGCGTTGAGTTGAGATTTTAGTCTCTGTTCTCATTTCTTTTCTTTATCTAACATACATTTTCCCTATTTGTTCTTAATGGTAATTGATTATATTTTTTATTGTTGTTTTAGGTTGTTTGCTTTAAGATCCTAGAATTGTCTATTATGAAAATTGTATTTGTTCTTACCTTGTTATTGAAGAGGAATGTATGATCCTTGAAGTAGAAGGTTGAGTTGTGGTTGGCTTCAACATGATGAAATATGAATGATATAATTATGTTATTAATCTTTACAAAGTATACCAATTTATCAGTATACTCTTGATTATTGTAGAGAGAAAAATTTGACAAAGGTAATGTAGACAAAACTATTATTTTCTTTTATTATAAAATGTGGACAATGATAAATAATACAATAGTAAATTTTCTATCTTCTGTTTGTGGTTATTTTTCTGTTGATGTAGTATACTATGAGTTGTCAAGTTAATAAGCTATTATACTTTGTCTTCAACTAGAATTGATTGAAGGATTTTGTGACTTATCATCTACTTATGCTATGATTTATGTAGTTATGGCACATCTTTAACAATCGCTTAAGGACTTTTTTTTTTTGGTTTGTTATGAAGCGAAGAAAAATTAGAAGAGTAATGGTCCTGATTTTATTAGGATAATCCTTAACTTTTAGAAGAAGACTAAGAATTAGGATGTCTAAGCAACCTAGTGTACATAATACAATCAATAGATTAGCACATTTAGATGGAATGATAGTGAAAAGTGATATTGTTTGCATTGAGCAACTTAGGATTGATCGTCGCACTTTTTATGTCTTCATTTCATTGGTTCGTGAAGTTGAAGGGTTAAGGGATAACTAAGAACATGGTAGTGGAAGAAGTTGCTATTTTTTTGCATCTACTTGCATTTGAGGAGGAGATAAAAAATAAAATATGATGTTCAAAGGTCGGGATAAACTATAAGTAGACATTTTAATAATGTGCTAAAAGTTGTGTTAAAACTTTCGAGTTTGCTCCTCAAGAAGCTTGAATCAATTCCTGAGAATAACACAGATGAAAGATGGAAATGGTCAAGGTAAACCTTGTATTTTTTATTATTAGATAGGAAACATATCTATTTTTAACTTTTTAATTACCTCTTTTACAGAATTATATAGGTGTTATTGACGGGACTTGGATTGATGTAAATATGCCTGCCACAGATAAGTCACGTCATAGGTCAAGAAAAAAAATACCATTTCAACATATGTTTTAGGAGCTTGTGCATCAATATGCAGTTTATATATGTTTTGACTGGTTGGGAAGGTTCAGCTGTCGACGGAAGAGTACTTCGAAGTGCTTGAATAAAAATAATGGATTAAATGGATTATAAGTGGCTGGAGGTTAGAAATCAATTTTCTTATGTGTGTAAATAATTTTTTTAAGGGAGCAACAATGACCAATAATCTAGCTTAACTCATTGGTTTTTCACGTTTTTCACCTAGTAATTATTATCTAAGGGATGCATGATATAAACATTGTGATGGATTCCTTGTACCTTATAGAAGAACAATTTATCACGAAAGGAGAATGGGGTTGGAGCAACCACAGAGCTGTTCAATCTGAGGTATTCTTCAGCTAGAAATGTAATTGAACGTGCTTTTGGTTTGTTTAAAGTGCGGTGGGAAGTTCTTTCCAAAGGCACTACGTACCCTCATGGCACTCAAATAGATATAATATTGACTTGTGTTTATATTCATGACCTTATTCACGAACAAATGAGCATTGATCCAATGAAAGCTATTTTAGATGCATGTATAGAAGAGGAAGGAAAGAATGTTGAAATTGAAGATGATGAAGACTACATTCAAAAATGTGAGGCATCTGAAGAATGGAGAAACTTTAGAAACACATTAACTCAAGAAATAAATGATGGATTCTTGGCCAGAAGACATCAGTAATGATGTACGTTAGTACATGGATAATTTCTTATTTTAGTTGGTTTTTTAATTTTTAATCTTTTTAGGACTAGCTTTTATGTTGAACTACAAACATGAGTTGTTGTTTGTTGCATACTTAGACATGATTTTCAGTATAGAAACTGATAGGTGCTACTTTATTTTTAAAAAATATAAAATAGAATTTTGTTGTTTGATAATTGTTGTTTGTTACGGAGTTGTCTCTATCTATAATTTGATTGATTAGTTATAAAATATACTTGTCTTATAAAAATACTTTGGTATCGTGTGTCACCATTGTATGACATTCTACTTGAGAGGCAGAACTCAAATTGGAAGTGTGACACAGGCTATATGACGGGTTATTAGACATATATTGAAAAGAAAATGAATGAGCAATTTCCTTATTGTGGATTGAAGGGTGCGCCACATATTAAATCCAAAATTAAGATTTTTAAGAGACAAATGGGATGTATTCTTGAATTCAGAAGCAAGTTAGTGGTTTTGGTTAGAATGACGCTACAAAGATGGTAACTGGTGAGATGAAAGTCTGCATGGGATGAGCTCAGGTATTTTCTTTTATTTAATTTGTTAACATTGGCTATTAATCACTGTTTTTGCTATTAGTTTTGTTTCTTTCACTTGATTGAGATATAATTGTAAAATATGCCCCAGGGAAAAGATGGAGCTGTTGCTATATTTTGTAAGCTGTTTCCTTTTTATGACAAGCTCTGTGAGATTTACGCCAAGGATCGTGCCGGTGGAAGTATGGTTAAGGGACCCAGAGACGATGAAGAAGGAGATAAAAATGAGGCTGAGAAGAATGATGATGCTATTAGTTCAACACAGACGATTGGGCAATCAAGTGGCCGAGGACATCGTAAGAGAAGAAGGAAAATTGAAAAATAAGGAGCTTGGTAGGTTGACCACTGCATTGACAGCTTTGATTGATGTTGAAAAGGAGTCTACTTCAATTATGATGGCTATGAAGAAATCATTTTTACGAGATGTGGAAATAGGTGAAAAGAGAACTAACCTTTTTGGAGTATTGAGTAGTTTGCAAGAATTGACACCCATAGAAGTTGTCAAAGCTACCAAAATTATTGGCTTAGATGACAGGAAGGTGGAGATATTCTTTAGTGTACTGGATGAGTCTAAAGTTATGTTCGTCAGATCTTTGGTAAAATGAAAGTGTTGATAGATTTCAAAAATATTAGGATATAAAATGGTTGAACTTTAGGTTATACTTAATGTTTTGGTGAAAACGTAGGTGTGTTTTAAAAAAGCATAAACTTGGTAATCACTAGAAGAATGGACTTTTTATCGCGATTTTTACGCCTAAAAACTAGATTATTTTCTTGATTGAAGAGTACTATTATGGCTACTTAATTGAAACTTGTTTGTAATTGTCAAGTATTTGCAATGTAAAGAATGCATGTAGAAATATTATTATTTGTATGTGCAACTCGATGCAATTGTCCACAAAAGAAAAATAATGAAGAAAAAAATGGTAATGTTTGTAATAATCGACAAAAATATTATTATTAAAAAATGGTACTAAGAGAAATTTTTAGATACAATAATAAAACTAAGAGTCATTACCATTTTTTATTACCAACAAACAAATGCAATCAATGCTATATTATCTTTTCCTACCATTCTTTTTTCATGCACACGAAACAAAAGAATTTTCATTACCAATTCTCATATTTATTCTTTCATTACTATTGTCATTACAACATTCCATTCCTATTACTTCATTACCATAAACCAAACGGGCCGTTAGTGGTTTGTCACTTAGGTTGGTCGAAGTGGGAGATTATGCCCGATATTACTAGGAAAAAGTTATGGTTGAGGGCTGAGGTAACAAATTATTATTTTTGCAGAAGGTAAACATTCCATTAGAAAAATTGATTATTATTATTATTATTATTATTATTATTATTATTATTATTATTATTATTTCATTTCACAGAAAGAGACTTTACAAGAAGTTCGTGGGGAGTCGAACAACAAGCTGAGCACACACCCTTTTGGATACAAAAAGCTAGTCTTTGAAAAATATATGCCCTAGACTTGGTGTTGCCTGAGGTACTTAAAGAAAACGAACCAATCCTTGATGAAAGGTCAAGCGCATCTTTACCTAATTTTCCAAAAGTAGAGAACGCGAAGGGGAATGAATTTGTAGACATTCTCCTCACACTTCGCAGAGTATTTCTTCCTCTCTCTTTCTACATCATTGGCTGAGGAAGCACCAGGTGCCCATGAGGTGACACCTATGCCAGCAAAGGGGGACCCTCTAGTGACATCCATACATGCATATTTTCCATGAAGCCAATTAGACAGAAGGAGATCAACATGCCTAAGTTCTTTCCCTGCCTCTGAAATGGTTTCCTATTCCAATAGTATACATTGAATCAGATATCTGAATTAGATATCTGATAAATTATAGAAACATCATAATTATAGCCAGTAAATCTCTCATATAATAAAGGTTTGGAGGGTATGGAGGGTAGAAGACAAACTATTCATACTCATTCCCCTCTAAGAGAAAGCATGAGGAATATGGTTCAAAAGACCCCTAAAATACAGAAAACTTAAGCGGTGAGCATGAGCATTAGAAAGTTGCCAACAAATCCTAACTATTAGCCCCTATATATTTATCAAATCCTTTACACCATCACACGTCTTCCAACACCATAAGTCCCATCGAATCATGGCCCTTTCAACCTACATTACCCACGAGTCAACACCACCAGCTTCCGACTACCATGAAATAACGCACCTCAAACTAGCATCTCCATTATCGGCTATCAAACACTGCTGAAAACAACCACCATAAGCCATAAATCTCGCTCTTGCAAGTATCGCAACAACCAACGGTCTACTATCATAATAGAACATACATTAAAAATATGTTAACAAATTGTTTGATTCAAAACTCGAAATTCATATAATTGAAACACGAAATTGACATAAAGCAAAATACATGTTAGTTTTTCAACTTCTAGCCTAGATTTATAATTGAGTGATATATAATTTGGAGACAGAGATAAAGGAAAATGATGGATACTTCATATGATAAGAAATACAAGAGATGGTGGTGAAGAGAAGAGAGAGAAAAATGATGGGTGAAAGAATAATACAACATTAAAGAAGCGTAATAAGTTGCATTTTATCTTTGGGACATAACAAGCATGAATGTTATCGAATATTTAACCATTTTCTTTTCATTAAGTTACCTCTCTTTATACAAAATAATAAATAGTAATACTTTATTATTATTATTATTACCGTTATCCCTCTTTAAATTTTCCCTTTTCAATACACTTTTTCTCTACATACCAAACACCCCTTAGCATTCAAATCTCAATTAAAATTGCTAAGTGACACAAATCGATGTGTCACTTAACTGTTTATACAACATTGTTTTCCAAAAAAGTTGCATTATCTATTTTTATGTAATATATTAACATTTATGCCACATAGTAGATTATTGGACATGATAAACCGCTTTGTCACATAGTGTTTATTGGAAATGAGAAATCGCTATATGACAATGCAATTCATTCTACAGTAAAGAAATAATAATCCTACGTGGACGGAAGATTGAAAAATAAGTTTAGTTCATTGGAAAATGAGAATTATGGTTAACTATAGTAAACTGTGATTAATAAGTAAACTATTGCATGTGTTGTTATTGGAAGACATACACATATTGATGTTTTGTCATGATTAATGATTATTACTGTTCATTTAGACAAAGTCCAATGTTTTGAAAACTTGTTGTTTTACACTTAGCGCTGAAATTGCATGAATTATAAATTTGTTTAAGTAAATGTTCTTATTATGTTTAAACCTTTTTACACTTGGCAATATGTTTTCGGAAAATACGGTTTAGACTTTCATCAAGGGGGAGATGGAAGACTCAACACATTCAAGTGATGATATTCAAAACTCATATTAAATTAATCAATAAATTAAGTCATAATATTCAGTTGATTAATAGGTCCAAAATCATATTGAGTAATAAGTTGTTAAAATATGTTTAGTTTAAAAATAACTAAAGTTTAATTTAGTCTTATGTTTTATGAGTTAAATGTATTAGACTCAGTAATACTTATGTTTTAATTACACGGTTTTATATATGCTAAATTGATATAAGTAAATTACTTAATGAACAAGACTATTTGTGCTGAATATACACCTTCCTAAAATTGTGGAATCGATTTCTAAGATTATGGATATGTTATCAAGCGTTCTTATGTTATAGAAAAAGATAGTCTTAGAAGGTTCTAAAGTCTTTGTTATAAATCAATTTTAGAGTCTAAAAACGGATCAATCTAAATTGAGTTAAATTGAGCTAAATTGAACTTATAGAAATAGTTAAAATATCACTTGGTTATTGCTATTTTTAGAACTAACTTGACAGGATTGCCTAAGTCTTGAGGAAGTCCTAAAATAGCTTAGCGTGTTGGTCAAGAAGTCAAAAGGAGCGTTTAACTGCTTAAGTCCAAGGCTTTGACTCTGAATTCCAATATAACCAAAGTGAGACAAATAAGGAGAATATTAAGAAGATGAAGCTAATTTTTTTACAACGACTAGTTCAGAAGGCATCCTATATATCGAAGCTTCACTAGTTTTCTAACTCTCATAATTGTACTAGATCTTAGAGTTTCAATAGAGTTACATTAGATTTGTAATTTCAATTACGCCTCAAGTATTAGAATACTTTTGAAAGTATTCGGTTTGTTTTTCCTCTCTTGTGAGATTGTGTTTAAGTCTTTTATTAAAGGGAACTTGTAGATCGTTCTTCAAGGGGAAGAACGTGGTGAGAGAAGATCGAGAGATCTTCTTAGTGATCTAGTATCTATCAACAAAAGAGATTGAATCCTAAGGGTTTGAAAGGAACCCATAGGCAGGGAGTAGGCTATTTATAGCTGAAACTCAATAACAAATCGCTTGTCTTGTCTACATTATAATTATGCACTTAAGTATTAGATTTGTTATTCAACCATATAGTTTTCAGAAAACTGTTTGAAAAGTATCCCAAGATCTTGAGCAAACAATCAACGAAAAATTTTAAATGGGCATACTCTATTCACTTGCCCGCTAGAGAGAAATCAATCTCCTATCAACCTTCATAAACTATTATATACGATTTATTCATCTATATAATGACTATTTTAGACATATTTATTCGTAACAATGAATACTTTAGACTAAATAGATTATCAAATTGTTCCAATTTATTAGATTAATAATTGATCATATGGTAAAGTTCAATATTTGAAATACAATCTATTATAGTGGATGAAACTAATATAAGTCAGATATGCAATTCATTTTGTCATGTAATTATTAAAATTTAATCAATAAATTTGATTAAATAACTATAAACTTAATAAATAAAAAATAAATTATTTAAAATTAATTAAAATCATAAATTATATTCTAAGAGCTACTTTTGGTGAACAATAATACTTTAAGTTGCAAGTTCGACAACTATTGCAACCCATAACTACCTAGACAAATACTGGTATCTAGAACTATCAAGACTGCTAACAACTAAGTCACAACTGTTTTTCCACTGAATAGCAGGTTATCTTTAATATCTTTAACACAACAATTAAAAACTTCAGAGTGGTATAAAACATATTATTTAGACGAAATAAAGATCATTTAATTGTTGGAGATCCTTTAATTTTGGATCGAAGAAGAAAATTTGAATATGTGTCTTGTTATTTCAATCTTCTTTGTAAAGAGACTGCTAAATATGAATGTGATAGAATTGGAATTTTGAGTGATTTGGTGTAACAGTCCAATTAAGACTGATCCAGATTCCATACATGAAAATGTTGTTTCCGTCGGGTTCGGACATTATTATTTATAAACTGTGATACAAAATAAAAGAAAATTTATGTCACTTGTAAGGTAGATCGCATACAAATGATTGAGAAAGAATGAAAACAATTTATAGTTTAAGGTATTATCAATGGAAGAAAATAAAGAAGCGCAAAGGTTGTAGTACAGCTCGAGAACCTTTTAATGAAGGCCTCTAACCCAAAACTATTTTCATAGAAGAAAAATAAAGAACTCAATGTCTCTACACATCGTACTCTTGGTTACCGAGATCGTTCGAGCTAAGTTATCATCATCACTCGGTAAGTCCCAAAATAAAATTTATTCTGCTAGTCATAACGGTATAACATCATTGCAGGTTCATCAATGAAACAAAATACAGATAACGTACACATCAGAGACATAACTTATAATATAATCATATTATTAAACCAATAAATATAATATTTCCATAAACATATCAACCTAGCATGTAAAGGCTCTAGGTTTGTTTCCTTTCTCCTTTACTTTCTCATGAGTATAAACTCATCCTTATTCCAAGAAATCTCACAAGAGTGGATGTTGCTCGGTCTGTATGGGTCGTCATAGTAATATAATTGGAGGAATGCATATGAGAGAGCTAATCTCACGACAACCCCTAACCTACAACATAACCCGTCTTGTAGTCGTAGATAAAGTATGCATACCCTCATGGTGGTTCATATTATAACCCTGGTAATAAGAACAAATTAACATTAGCCTATTCAGTACCTTCAATTCTCTTTAAACATTGTTGGGTATCCATTACACATGCCTTCTTTCTAAGGATTTTACCTATTACATATTATTCAAGGTGTCTAAGTCTTTAAGTGAAATTGTTTATGATCCAAATATGAGTGGTTCTTGAAGAACAACCCAAGGTTAGGAAGATTAAACCCAGTGTAGGCCCTGATGTTATGAAGAATATGATCAGTAATTGATCGGTGGCAGTGTGGTACTAGCTTCAGTCACCAGTGCACCCTCCTATCTAAAGTCTAGATTGGTTTCAGATTCTCAATCTTGAATGCACGACCAAATGGAGATTCCTTGCTTCACTCACAAGGAAATTCCCATGGAATTGAGCAACCTTACTCTTCCAAGAAAGACTTAATGCACAAAGTCATTAAGTGATGATTCTTTATTGTACTCCAAAAACTGAATACAAAGTTGGGGAAGGCTGCCTATTCGTAGGTTCTTTCTCAGTCGCCTAAACTCTAACCAAAAATAAATTCACTTACTTTCCAAATACAACTTAAAGTAGTAGGGTAGTAAGGTTAGCATTCACAGAGAGATGGGGTTTGAGAAGGTTTTAGTATGATATGTGCTTTGGAAGATGAAATTGAAAACAATCAATAACACAAAGAAAAGGGGGGTTTGATTTGTTTTTCTGAAATAAAATAACTTGACAAAGCAATGAACTAAGTAAAATCTATAACAATGGTGTTTTCTAAAAATCAATAGAAAGGATATCTTGAGTTAAGTTGATTGTATACTTCTTTTTTCTCATTGATCATTGAATACTTTACTTAAGAAATTCACTTTTGACTACCTATTGTGAAGATAATTATACTTCTATTCTCCTTATGTGTAGCTAAACATCAAAATCAGTTTGAATGTAAAGTTCTTATCATTAGTTAATTTACTCCAATTAGAGAATAAATTCAATCCAACAATAGCTTTAAGAAAAGAGAATCAATAGGTTTGCTAAAATATTCAAGCAAATAATTTTCAATCAAAATACAAAGTTCATTTAGATTCTAATCATTCATAATCTGCATTCACAATTAGAACTAGTTGCTACCATTAATCTAAGTACAAAATTAACTGCTTTTGCAAATAGATTTAGCATAAATGAATATTGCAATAATAAGAACAATAATTGATTTCTAATTCAAGCAATATTCATAAGATTATAATAAGAACATTTCAATAATCAAAAGTATATTAAGTAGAGGAATTCTTACAATGAGTAATTAGAAGTTTCCCATCAACCTTCCTCAAGAAATAAAAATTTAAGCTTGAAGCTCCATAACCATGGAAAAACAGAAATGAAGAAGAAGTATTTTAATGAAGAATTACCAGATGATCTCATTCCTAAGGTTTCTTTCCTATTTATAAAGATTTGATGAAGCTTCTTGCCATTGGATTTGCTCATCATTCCTCTTTGCAAGTCGCCTCCCGAACCCCTCTAAACATCCAATGGAAAATGAAAGCCGAAATGGGAAAAGTGAAATAGCCGCCCAGCCTACAGACTGAACTCCGCACCCCGCGTAAAACTCCGCTTGCTTCTCTCAGTCTGATCTAATTCTTTGCTTGCTTCTTTCTTTGCTTGAAATGATATATTTACATAATGACCTTCTAATAAAGCTAGGTTTATAATCTTAGAGAATTACATCAATAAAACTATTCTATAAAGTAATTGCTCTAATTGTTATATAGTTAAATCTAAATTTTACTTAATAAAACCGAAATTGAAATGGAAAAGTACACAAAATAAGGTATTTCAAATTCCCCCACACTTGAACCTTACTCGCCCTCGAGTAAGTCCCAAAATGATAAATCAAATCCCAAAAGTAATCCCAAAAGAATTTATCAACCAAAAGAATTTTAAGTTTCAAAAAGAAATGACACTCTCATGAAAAACTTACAAAGAATCCTTGAAATACTTGTGCCTAGTTGTTGCTTCCTTCTTGCATGAGTAGAGAGCTTCAGTACGTGCTTGAACTGGAGATGTTGGTGTTCTTTCTTCCTCTCTTTTCTTTTATCTCTCAATTCATTTTGCCTAGGTGCCCTTTCGGATTTTCACCTAGCCGCTCTTTTTACCTCATTTTCTCTCTATTCTTTTATCTCACCACTCACTTACATAGCCTCTTGTTTTTGCCTAATTACCTTTACGGGTTTTCACTTAGCGAGGCCCCCCTAACTTTTTCCTAGGTGCCCACCCTTGTGGGTTTTCACCTAATGTGGATTTCATTCATTCATTCTTTCTTTCATTTTTTTTATTTTTATTTTTATATTACAAGAAAATATAACATAAAAGGATTAAATAACAATGATTGAAAAGAAAAAAGCACTAGAAAGCTTGAATATGTACACATCCTCCCCCACAGTAATTTGGAGCATTGTCCTTAATGATTCCTACCATGTGCCCTCCTTAAGGCACGTTGCTCCCTTCGCCTTTCAAGATTCACTTGGATGGAGGGTGTTGGGTCTGTGTATGATGGATGTTGAGACACAAAGAAGTTGTTCATGGCGGACTTAGTGCTTCCGATGCCGCAGTACACCAGATCCTCTAAGCTTTGTTCTTCCACATCTTTTGGCTGAAAACCTTCATAGTATGGCTTCAATCTTGGCCCATTTACCTTGAAGATTTTAGAAGTTTATTCACATTGAATTTCCGTAGCTCCATGTGGAAACACTTTGAGAACTATAAATGGTCCTATCCAACGGGACCTCAGCTTTCCTGGAAATAAACGAAGGCAAGATTGGAATAGAAGAACCTTTTGACCGACTTCAAAGGTCTTCTACTTATCATCTTATCATCCCATTCCTTTGAGAAATATTCCCTACTCTTTGACACTTATCACATGACTTACAAAAGTAGTAAGTGTCTATATTCAAACTATGCCAATAAAATCCACAGTCTACAATTTTCCTTGCTGTTCTCCTAGGTCCAAAATGGCCTCCATAAGCATATGAATGACAAAATTTTAAAATTGATATTACCTCACCATCAGGGACACATCTCCGTATGATTTGATCCGCACACTGTTTCCATAGGTATGGATCGTCCCAATTATAGTGTTTTGCTTCACTGCTTAGCTTGTCTTTTTGAGATTTTGTGAAATTTGTGGGAAACCTGCCAGAAACAAGAAAATTTACAACATTAGCATACCATGGATGATAAGCCTTGACTGCGAACAGTTGCTCATTTGTAAATTCTTCACGAATGTTATATTTCAATGAGATATCTTTTTTTGAATTCATGCTTTCATGTGGTGTGATCCTGCTCAAATGATCTGCTACCACGTTTTCTGTGCCTTTTTTGTCTTTTACCTCCAAATCAAACTCACTTAACAAAAGAATCCATCTTATTAATCTTGGCTTTGCCTCTTTCTTTGTCCCCAAGTGACGTAAGGCTGCATGATCAGTATATACAATAACCTTTGTACCAAGCAAATAAGATCTAAACTTTTCTAACGAAAATATTACCGCCAACAACTTTTTTTCAGTGGTTGAATAGTTGTGTTGAGCCTCATTCAAGGTCATTGACGCGTAGTATATAGCATGTGGAATCCTTCCCTATTCTTTGGCCTAGCACAGCCCCAATAGCGTAGTCACATGCGTCACACATGATCTCAAATGGAAGTGACCAAATTGGGGGTTGAATGATTGGAGCTGAGATGAGTTTATTCTTTAGCGTATCAAAAGCCTTTTTGCAACTTTTATCAAAAATGAACTCTACATCCTTTTGTAACAACCTGCATAATGGAACTGCAATCTTGGAGAAGCCTTCAATAAACCTACGATAGAAACCTGCACGACCAAGAAAAGATCGTATTTCTCGAACATTAGTGGGATAGGGTACAGATTGTATGATGTCAATTTTTTCCTTATCTACCTCGATACCCTTTGCAGACAATACATGACCTAGCACAATTTTTTGTTCAAGCATAAAATGGCATTTTTCCAAGTTTAGCATGAGATTAGTGTCTATGCATCTCCTAAGTATTAACGCAAGATGATTCAAACATTCATCAAATGTGTCTCCATGGATTGTGAAGTCATCCATAAAAACTTCCACAAAGTTTTCTCTACATTCAGAAAATATACTCACCATACACCTTTGGAATGTAGCAGGTGCACTACAAAGTCCAAAAGGCATGCGCCTATAACCAAATGTGCCGAAAGGGCATGTGAATGTTGTCTTTTCTTGATCTTCTGGAGCAATAGGTACCTACAAATAACCTGAATATCCATCTAAGAAACAATAAAATGCGTGACTAGTAAGCCTTTCTAGCATTTGATCAATAAAAGGCAATGGAAAGTGGTCTTTCCTAGTCACCGCGTTTAGCTACAGTAATCAATGCATACACGCCATCCATTTTGGATGCGTGTTGGAACCAACTCACCATTTTGGTTCTTCACTACAGTAACACCAGTTTTCTTTGGCACAACTTGAGTAGGACTCACCCATTCACTATCAGAAATTGGATAAATAATAGCTGCTTGCAGTAATTTCAAAATTTCAGCTTTCACTACCTCTATCATTGGTGGGTTCAACCTTCTTTAGGGTTGTCTTACTAGCTTGGCATCATTTTCCAACAAAAACCGATGCTGCTTCTTGTTTGTTCTTCGTTCAATATTATTCATCATCATCTTCGCATACTGATGCTTCTTCAAGTTCTTGTTCAACCCACGAAAAATCTGCCACTGTTGTCTTCTTTAAGTTCTCAAACCCACGAAATTTGGGCTTAGTTCTTGTACTTCTTCTAGGTATAATTTTTTAAAGCTTATTTTAAGTTGTTCAAGCTTCATTGTGTTTTAGGGCTTAGTTTTTTTTTATACTAATTTTGATTTTGTTTTTCATTGTATAGGTTATATAACCCAAAATCCACGAAAATTCAAGGTATAATTTTTATTTTGATTTTGTTTGATATTTTATGTGTTTATATATTTGATATTATAATAAGTTTGTTGATTATTTTTTTTAAGATTTACAATTTTTTAAGTTCTTCAAGTTCTTAATTTAAGTTCTTTAAGTTGTTTAATTTTTAAGTTTTACATTCTTTTCAAGTTGTTGTTATAATTAGTCTGTTAATTATTTTGATATGGGTATTTTTTTTACTTATGTATGTAGTTTGTTAATTAATTATGTATGTAGTTTACTTATGTATGTATGTAGTTTAATTAATTATGTATGTAGTTTAATTATGTATGTAGTTTACTTATGTGTGAATAATCACAATAATTTACTTATGTATGTAGTTTATTAATTAATTAAAAATACATAATTTGAATAATTTAAATAATATAATGGTTAAATAGTGTTAAATATGGTAAATTTGGGTTAACTAGGGTTAAGTATATGTATACTTATGTATGTAATGTCTAGATCACACAGAAGGAATACATTTGAATTAAGCGATTCAGAATGTATGAAATATTTATACTTTTTTGGCACTTACTCGCTTAAATTAGTTCAAACTTGGTTTGTTTGGCATAAATAGGGATGGCAACAGGTCGGATCTGGACCGGGTCTAGGTGGACCCGGATCCAGATCTATTTTCAAGAACAGGATCCAGATCCGGACCCGGATTCGCGGGTCGAGTTTTGCAAGACCCATATCCGGATTCACTACGGATCCAGTACCGGATCCGGGTCCAAAATGGATCTGATTTGTTTTTGCTTTTTTTTTTTTGTATTTTTGAATGGTGCTGAGATTGCAAATTTGCAATAAAGCTATATTTATAGACTAATGATGATAAATTATTATCATTAGTCTATAAATATAGCTTTATTGCAAATTAGAATTAGAAAATTAGAATTAGAATTAGAAAATATAGCAAGTGCACTAGATTCGCGAGTGCCTGGGCTTACAGGGGGAGTACTCGGGTCTGGGAGGGAAAATTAGAATTAGAAAAATTATATATTTTTAACAAAATTAATATATAAAAAAATAAAACGGGTCCACCAGATTCGCAGGTCCGGGTTTGGGTATTTTTCTTAGATCCGGATCCGAACCCGTGAAATTTAAACGGATCCGGATCCGATCCGGATCCGCCGGGTCCATTTGTTAAGGATCCAAATCCGTGAAAACGGATACGGATCCACGGATTCGGGTCGGGTCCAATACGCATTGCCATCCCTAGGCATGAAACTTGGCACACAACACTATTTGGTATATATTATTGTGTTGAAATGGTTAGAATTGAAAACAATAGTCATATGCTTGATATTACGTTCTAAGTTGCGTTTTTAAGGTTTTTTAAGCGTTTTTGGCACTTTCTTGCATAAAGTGGTTCAAACTTGGTTTGTTTGGCACAAAACTTGGCACACAACACTATTTGGTATATTTTATTGTTTTGAAATGGTTAGAATCGAAAACAATAGTCATATACTTAATATTAAGTGCTAAGTTATGTTTTAAAGGTTTTTAAAGTTTTTTTGGCACTTTCTCGTATAAAGTCGTTCAAACTTGGTTTGTTTGGCAAAAAACTTGGCACAAAACAATATTTGGTATATATTATTGTTTTGAAATGGTTAGAATCGAAAACACTAGTCATATGCTTGAAATTACGTGCTAAGTTGCTTTTTTAAGGTATTTTTAGCATTTTTGGCACTTTCTCGCATAAATTGGTTCAAACTTGGTTTGTTTGGCACGAAACTTGGTACACACACTTTTTGTGTTAAATTGGTTAGAATCGAAAACAATAGTCATATGCTTGAAATTATATGCTAAGTTGCGTTTTTAAGGTTTTTTTTAAGTGGTTTTAGCACTTTCTCGCATAAAGTGGTTCAAACCTGGTTTGTTTGGCATGAAACTTGGCACACAACATTTTTTGGTATATATTATTGTGTTGAATTGGTTAGAATCAAAAACAATAGTCGTATGCTTGAAATTACGTGCTAAGTTGCTTTTTTAAGGTTTTTTTTAAGCGTTTTTAGCACTTTCTCGCATAAAGTGGTCCAAACTTGGTTTGTTTGGCACGAAACTTGGCACACAACACTATTTGGTATATACTGTTGTGTTAAAATAGTTAGAATTGAAATTACGTTCCTATGTTGTTCTAATATATTTCTATTCATATTCATTCAGGTACTCATTTACAATGCACCTTTTCAGAGATGAAATTGTCCCTGAGATTGAGACTTTTTATAATGAGCATCATAGTGAGTCGGATAAGGACTATGATCTCGAGATGGAGAAGGACATAATTGATGAGGATCATGATGACCCATACGTTAGAGACGAGAAATTGCTGAAGACGCCTTACCATATCCGTCGGAGATAGAAATAGTACCAACGGATGTTCCCACTATACCATTACTAGCGTTGGTTCTAAGAAGAGAAACGAACGAGGTCCTACAAAAAGCCTCAAAGTCATAGAACCCATGCACTTTGAATACAATGCATTGGGTCAACCCTGTGGCAAATGGCGTAGGCAATATGGAAAACAAATCGGCATATGTATCTGTAAGATTTTCCAAATTGTACGCATGGCTCGAGCTTCCAGAGGGTTTGGAGAACTTTATATGGGATGATACTGTGGTGAGCAACTTTACTATTTTTATTCATTTAGTTTCATTTTAAAATTAATTTAATTGACACTAATAAATATAATTTTTCTTTTTTGTAGAATCTTTTTCACATTAAGAATGACGAAGAGAAGAAGAATGTTTTTCTTTCTGCTATTGTTGAAAGATTCAGAGATCTCAAATCCAAGCTTGTAACTTGCTGGATCACCAAAAAACGTGCCCGTAAGACCAAGAAGGTCAAAATGAGAAACGAAGGTGGAGACCAAGCACCTACAACGATGCCCTATGAAATATGGGGTCATTTATCAAAGAAAGAATGGGAAGCGTTTGTTGCCAAAAAAACAACTCCCACCGAAGTTGTAAGTATTCCATTATATTATAGCTTTTGATTTAATTTTACTTTTTTTGATTTAATCATTAAACTAATATATCACATTTGATTTCTATTGATTAATTAGGGAAAGCGTGGTAAAGCTTCTGAATCAGCAAGTAAAAGGAAGTTTTTCCATCGCTTGGGCCCAAAAACCTACTATGAGGCCCGAAAAGAGTGGGTGGATGCGAGTTTATGCCCCAATCAGAGTCCCACAACCTCATCTACGACTACCCCTGCATTTGTGAATTCAAATTCAAATTGAATCCTTCAAAAAATCGAGAAGGTTTCCTTCGGATTTTCACCGCAAAATCTGGTGCAAACCTAGACAACTCCATAAATCTAGCTTAGTACAGTGATTTTATCTTGGGTCAACGTAAGAAATTTACTTTTCTACCGTTGTAGGGAGATAGGATAAAATCTTGTCCTTATCCTTACTAAGAATTCTTCCCAAGTCAATCACATATTATCTCTCTCAGCTTTTATAGTTTTTCGCCACAGTTTAGTAGTTCCCTCCAAATAAAAAGAAGCAATTTTCAGCATAAGATCTCTCACCTAGGCAGTTAAAAACGTCTAGGATTTTCTCTATTTGATCAATTCCATTCTCAAACTTTACTGGATCAGACTCACCATCATAGTAGGGGGCCTACGTCCTCCCAACCTCTTATACAATTCTGTTACTTGATTTAACTCACTTTAATGGTTCTGGTTTTCAAGGATCTAAAGTAACCTTTCATTTGTTTCCTGTAACCTTTTCAGTTGGCCATTCACGCCATCATTCTCAATTTCGTTAGGCAATAGACAACCACGACCTCTGGACATATTGTTTTCTCTAAAATCAAATAGAAAAGGCAGAAATCACTTATAAAATCTATTTTTAGAATGATAACATATAATTTGTAATAGTTAAGTTTACTTGGCGAACTTATCTATACACATTAATACTAACTTCATATACTTCGTCATTAAAACGACATTTTGGAGATCCATCTATCACACACTAGTCGAAAAAAACGTATTTGATGCGTGTCATTTGTTGCGGTTTTTATTAAACGCAGCATTAAATAGGAAAAAGAATTAGGCAAAAAAAAAAAACAGAGCATATGCTGCGGTTTTTCATAAGCCGCAACAAATAGGGCCTTTTAACCGCAGGATATAGTGTGTTTTTGTTAAACGTATTTGATGCGTGTCATTTGCTGCGGTTTTTATTAAGCACAACATTAAATAGAAAAAAAGAATTAGGCAAAAAAAAAAAACAAAGCATATGCTGCGGTTTTTCATAAGCCGCAACAAATAAGGCCTTTAAACTGCAACAAATAAGGCATTTAAAAAGCTTATCTCCTATTAATACTAATGCTTGGGGTCGAAACCGCAGCATATGTGGCCAAAAAACTGCAGCATTTGATGTTTTTTCCACTAGTAACATAAAATAAGTAAGCACTTAATAATTACAAGTAATTTCCCCAGACTTGACTTAGACTCGATTCTCCCGATCTCTCATAATTTCGAAATTCATTCTTATGTTCTTTTGGCTCTAATACCAATTGAAATAGCCCAAACCAACGTAAACAATATAATAATACTGTCCACTAAATACAACGGAAGACTTACAAATGTTTGGACTGAATCTGACCTATGATTCGATGTTCATTGAATTGATATTAGAGTTAACGAAAATTGTCTACATAATTAACTTAAATTTAATTTACAAAACATTTAAAAACCTTTAGAGTCTTAATTTACAATACCAAACTAAAGAAACATTTACATTACCAAAAGTCAAAAGTTAGTGGTGACAAAATAGAATCCTTGCTACGCGCGTAGCACTTAGTACATATAGAAAACCACCTCCACGACCAAGCTACCCTGAAATGGATCTACTCCGGTAAAGAGTAGGCCCTATCAAAAGCAGTCAATAATAATCATTATTGAGTAACCCAACAAATGATATAAGAAATAGAAAATCATTTGTAATTTAGTTCTTTGCTTATCTATGTAACCTCTTTCGAATTAATTTATATTAAAACATAGGAAAATGTTAAAGAGTACTTTTGTTAATAAACCGATTATGGCTAAGAACTACACAAGTTCAAGGCTAACATTTTAGGTAACTCTTCACAAAATCACAACATTTTCCAATGAATCAAAAACAGTACTAGAAAACAATATTCAAACATAATAGTATTTAGTATGAAAACCGGGAAGATTCAGTGACCGCTATAAGTAGGCTTGATCCAACATTCTGGTAAACGGATGATCGTCATTACCTAAAACAGCTCCTGCAAGAACTAAACGGGATCGAGGGCTCGAGGCCGATCCTAAAAGCATATACTTACAATCAAATTCTAGGATTTTCACACAAAATTGGATACATAATATCCGTTGTACATGTCTAATTCCCTAAATGGCGAACATTTATGATGTCAATTGATTTCACAAAAGTTGAAACATAACATAATACTTTGTAACCATTAGTTTTAGGTTGACACAAAATTAATATGCTTTATCTTATCAAATCCATTTTATAGTAAACCAATGATAGTGTATAAATAAACACGTTTTCGGACAACATAGCAACAACACTAAAAACAAGGTCATAACTTAGAAGCAGTGCAATCGCGAGCCGTGAAGCATGTCGCGAGCTGCGAAGTGCACTTTTCTCGATTCCAAAAACTTTTCTCAATACAATTGTCGAATGATAGAAGCTGTAACAAATCGCCTCGCGAACCGCGATAAAACTAGCGATCTGCAAAATTCAATTTTGCTCGATCCATAAACTTACTTTTAGCAGTTCATTCTAGAAAATCAGAGTATAGCATTTATTTGACGAAAAACCAAGAATTTCAATAATACATTTTATACACATAAAAACTTCAAATCACTTTAAAACATTCAATTTGTAGTTAAATTTAACAAAATCAGAAATCCAAGCTTCCAAAACAAGCTAACTTGATAAAGACTTTTAATGGCTACTTCTATCACCACACCAAAGAGATTCTACTAAATACCCTTACGATCAAACACATAAATGTCTTTTAAAGGTTTATTTAACATTTACATAAACATGCACATAGAAGAAAATGAGATTGTATTAAAACATAATTTTAACACAAAAGGGAAGGAGGATGATGATGAAGAAGATAATATCTACTTAGGGTCTTCTATTTCAACAACATCTAAAACAATCCAAGGTAAACTTCAATTTAGCTCCGTACTTCATATAATTTTTGTAGAGATTAAGGTTAACTTCAAGAAGCCTACTTTAAAATAGGGGGTTTCTATTGTGAAGAGATACTACTAAATCTCTTGATGATTTATGAACTTATAAGTGAAAGGAGGTAGAATTTCAGATTTTAGGTTACGCTTTCACTTTGGAAGAGATGGAATGTCAGTATTTTTGTTTAAAAGTAATGGAAATGATGGTGAGTATGGCTTTAGGATCTACACAGGTATAAGAAGAAGCAAAGGAGGGTTTGTTTGATGAGTTATGGGTTGAGGTGGCATTATAAGAAGGCTTTTGATTTCTTACCCATACAACAAGCTTAAGGTGTATAAAATACCCTTATATTTGTCGTGCAATTTATTTTGTCCCCAAAAAAATAATAAACCTGATGGCTAAAATCGTAGTTAATTTTTTTAAATCACAAACACATTTTACTTATTAAAATAATGATTTTTAATGAAGACATTTTTATAACTGTTTCAGTTATCATGGAAGATAATTTTATCAACTTGTTTTTGACTTATTTTGTGAAAAGTATGGTATTTGACAACACTTCTTAGCTCCACAAACACCTCCGCGAAATGGTGTTGTTGAAATAAGGAATCCCACTTTGGAAGAAATTGTTTGAACATTGACCAAAGATAACAGTTTGGCTAAGTACTATATATAAGGCTGAAGTTATAAACACGAAAAATTATGCTTTAAATAGGTTTCTCATTAGACCTATATTGAAGAAACATAGTTTCTTTTCGAAAATCTAAAGAACTAGAAGCAATAGATTTTACCATTTATTTCAAGGTCATGCCTTGAGATTGATTTTGTGTAGGTTGTTATGGAGTATAAGCTTGACCAAAAGTTGGAGGGTTGTTTTGACTAAATGGTTTAATAATTTGGTTGACCAATCCAAAGTTAGGGTGGTCTTTCCATCCTTCATTATATGTATTTGAATATGGATCATATTTTCTCTGTGGTTGTCCAGGAAATCCAACAACAACATTAACATGCTCATCTTCTTCTAATGTGGGATATGCATCAGTCACATGTCAATAATTTAAACATATATAACATGATTTAAGTTGAGCATTTAAATTATTAAGAATAAGTTTGTCAGCTATATTTGTTAATGTAGATGATCATTGTTCAATTGAAATAGAATTACTCATATCAACTTTTTTAACATTTTCTTGTCTTATGAAAAATGATTGAGTATTACCAGCCATATTAGCTATTAAATTTCATGTTTCGTGAAGGGTTTTATCCACTAGAGTAACGTCACTAACGACTTCCCAATATTGAATTAAGAGTTGTTTGGGAAATTGATGATTAGGACAACTAGGTGCAACTCTAGATGGTGAAACATATTCATGTAAAGTTTCATCAGAAAATTGACGAATTCCCAATATTCATTAGGAATAAGTCCTTTCCAATATTCATATAAAGATTCACTAGAAAATTGACGAATTCCACAAATTTCTTTTCTTATAAAAGCAACTGTAGATGCTGAAAAATATTTTTTTTAAGAATAATGATTGTATGTCAGTCCAAGTAGTGACAGATCCAGTTGATAAATAATATAACCAATCCTTAGCAGAATCTTGTAAATTAAAAGGAAAAGCCCATAATTTAATTATATCCTCTTCCATATTTTCAGGTTTTACTGTACTACAAACAACATGAAATTTTTTCGAATGACGATGAGGATCTTCATTGGGTAAACCACGAAATACATGTAATAATTGAATAAATCCCAAATGTAATTTAAAGCAGTAATTTCTGGAAACACAATATGTAACGGTTGATCATCAAAAGTAGGAGCTGCAAGCTCTTTCAATGATTTACTAGTCATATTAAAGTAATTAAGAACAATCTCACGACATGTAGCAAGGTTGAAAAATTCTACAAGTGAGAATATGAGTTCCTCTTCTTTTGATTCTTCGCCAATCACCTTTCCGTCCCTCAGTTTCATAATCTATACTCTTATGCTCCCTTTAAAAATTTGACTTGTAAAATACAAAAAAGTAATTGATAACAAAAAAAAAGTAACATTAGTAGTAATTTTGACACAATCCTCGGCAGCGACTCCAAAAATTTGTTGGACGTTGTTGTATGCGCACAAATTTAAATTATATTTTACCCAATAACAACTTGCTAAATATAGTAAGTGGCAAATAGGGGTCGATCCCACAGAGATTGTGATTACTAGTTTTAAAGATACTTCTAAATTACTGATTCTAGTACAAAATATGTAAAATAAAAAGATGGGGGGAAATGAGTTGTGTTACTACTAAGAAACTTAGTAATAAAGTAAGATTAATATAAGAGAATAAAATTTGATAAGTAAATAAGATAGTAAATCAATTTGAGAAAGCAGTAGCAACATGTATTTTAGTCATTGGCAAGATCATTAATTACTTTTATATGAATAGTCGATTGTAGGACATAGAGTACACTTGTAAATATATAAAAGAAGATTGTAGGACATAGAGTACACTTGTAAATCCCATGTCAATCATTTTATATTAGCATACTAATTGTACCCAAGATAGTAAAAGCCTTGGGATTTATTAATCCGATTTTAATGAATTGACTGTTTTAATTTTAAGAAGACTTTACCAACACTAAACTTAATTAAAAAGATACCCTATAACCTATTAAGTAAACTCTAATAATAAAACTAGATGCAATTTTAGTTGTTTCTCAATAAAACTAATTAAAGAACGTCCAATTAATTTTAAAATATTAATTTATACAAGAATAATTAAGTGTACCCAACAAAATTAATCTTATATATATATTTAGAAATAAGAACTAGTTTACATAAGTACTCAATAATAAAGTTGACACAAGTTAATGACTAATTTCAAATGTCATAAAAATAATATGCCATAGCATTAAGTTGTTACCACTAATAAATTACTCTAACTTAAACATGACAAAATAGGAAGAATAAGAGAAATTCATTAAGTAAATAAATTTATCACAAAATAAGAGACTTGAAAATATATTTCAAATCTCTCTTTCTTAATCTATGAGTATATATCACATTATATATTTGTTGGATAATAGAGACTCTATTTATTTATAGAGGTTAAAAGTAGAAAAACTACAAAAATAGGCAACTTTGTTACTTGGGTTTAAAAAAGCAACTTGTTACCCACCAGCTTGGTTACGTTGATTATATGACTTAAGTTCTAAGTAAATATTTCTTATCATGAGATAGTATATGCTTAGAACTTGATGCTCTAGTAAGATGAGGTAGAGATAAGTATTACATTTACTTGAGCTTTTGTCTTTATTTGTCATTAATTAGGGCTTATCATAAATTATGTTGAGTTGTACGCTTGTGTTGTACTCTACCGACTTTTATTACTAAATTTTCACCCTGTTACAGCAAAAATTAGCTTTTTTACAAAACATAAACCGATGAAAAGAAGATGCAAAGATTTGAGTTGGCATTGGTGAATAAGGTGCAAGTTCACATCGAAAGCGACAAATACACCACCTTGGATGCTATGTACCAAAGAGCTGCACAAGTTGGAAGCTTGATTCAGCAAAACAGCTTCCATAACAACAAGAGACATTGAAGCTTCAATGACCAACACCTCGGGAATGGGAGAAATGGCAAGCCTCAGCTGGGAGGTGCCAATGATCGGAAGGTGATCAAGGATCATCATGGCTAGGAGAGGGTCTTCTTCTACACCAAGTGTCCCAAAAATCACCCTGGGAAAGATTGCAATGGAAATTTGGTGGAATGAAAATATTGTCGCAAACTGGGACACCGAGAGTATGAGTGCTTTTCGAAACATGGACATCCAGCTTAACAACATGGTGGTCAACAAAACTCCAAGCCATGAAATTTCAGAAACAACAAGAACGGGAACGGTCATGATGGTAGGAATTAGAGCCATAAGAGAAATTGGAATGGAAACCGCCCTACTCAAAGTAGCTTCAAGTCAGGAGGGTTTAATGGGAATAGCACCGGGACTGGAAATGTAGGAGCTAGTACGGCTGTAGCTCATCCAACTACTGGAAGGTTGATCGCTATCAACAGCAAGGAAGTAGAGTCGGCGAGAGATGTGGTGACGAGTACGTACCATGTGAACTCTGTACCTAATAAAGTATTGTTTGATACTAGAGCATCTGATTCTTCTGTATGCACATCAAAGATCGAGAAGTTAGGGTTAAAAAGCCCTGAATCCACCTCTAATGTCGTAGCGATTTCATCAGGAGAGTTGTTCCAGTTTCTAGGCTATACAGAGGAGTTCCTTTGACCATAGGGGAAGTTGTTTTTCCTAGTGACTTCTATGAGCTTGATATAGATGATTTAGGCATTATTCTCGGGATGGATTAGTTAGGTTAATTCAAGGAAGAGATTGAGTGCGAAAAACAAGAAGTAAGGCTTATGGGGCACAAGGGAAAAAGGGTAAAGTATAGTAGGGGCAATTTAGGGTTTCGGGCTAAAGTGGTATCTTCTTTGAGGATGAAAGGATTTCTGAGGCAGGGATTACCATGTTACTTGTGTCATGTTCTAAGGATAGAGGACGAGGTTGTGACCTCTGAGTCTGTCGTAAACGAGTTTATAGATGTCTTTCCAGATGAAATACCTAGAATGCCACCTACTCGAGACTTTGAGTTTACTGTAGATTTAATACGGGGGGGGGGGGGGGGGGGGGGGGGCGGGACCCATATCCAAAGCACCTTATAGGATGGCGCCAACAGAGATGGGAAGCATTGAGAAAGCAAGTAGAAGAGTTGTTAGAGAAAGGGTACATACGATCGAGTGTTTCACCCTGGGGGCACCTGTGTTGTTTGTTCGCAAGATGGATGAGAGTATGAGACTATGCATAGATTACTGTGAGTTGAATAAGGTTACTATGAAGAACAAATATCCTCTACTGAGAATTGATGAATTTTTTGATCAACTTAAGGGGGCTGGAATGTTTTCCAAGATGCATCTTTCCTTAATTTCAGAAAATAAAGAGATTTTACCACTCATATGTCTCGAGCATCCACTATCTAAAATCCACTTTTGTTTATCCTACAAAACAGAAAAAATAACCTTTCTCAACCTTACTTGGCTATCCATGTGACAAATTTGGAACCATATTCGGGATAGACCATGTTGGGTGGTCTTGTCCCTTTAGGAATCCATATTTGCTTTATCTGTCCACGCAATTCAAGAGGAAAGGAATTCTTGATAATATAATTTTCTTTACGTCTATATGGACATGCAAGTCTAATATGTCCTTCTTTGCAACAAAAGCTGCAAGTAGGTGTACGTTTATATTTATATGCACTTTTCACAAATGTGGTTTTACTCTTATAGTTATGTGTAACATTATTATAACCAATACCACGTTTATCACTAGATGGTTTTTGATGTGTAAGCATTTTAGTGAATTTTGATTCAGATTCATTTAGCTTGGTTAATGTTTATAGATTTTTCTCAGACTCATGTTTCAAGGTTTTGAGCCTGACTTCAAGGTCATTGTTCTCATTCTTAAAGTCAATAAGCTGTTTAGTCTGGCTGAGATTCTGTTCTTTCAAGACCTTGACAGTCTTTTCAAGTTTAATTGTTTCAGCCTTTAGCGATTCATTTTTATTTATGATTTCTTCACAACCTTCAGCATAATGAAGTATTCTATCCTCTAAGACATCTTTCTCATCTTTTAAAATCTTTTCAATTTGAAACATATCAAGGAGAGTTGTAACTAATTCATCTTTTGAGCAAGTGTTAAGAAAGTCACGTACCTCTTTATGGTTTTGATCTATGTCATCATTATTATCATCATTAGCCATAAGACATACATGAGCTTGTCCATCTTCAGTTTCAGATTCTGATGATCCTTCAGAATCACTCCAAGTTGTAACCATCGCTTGTTTTTTCTTGTTCTTTTTGTAGGATTTCCTTTTCTTCTTAGGGCAGTCCTTTACAATATGATCTGTAGATCCACACTCAAAACAAGCAAGTTTGTTAGTCTTAAAATTTGAATTAGAGTTAGAAGACTTACCTTTATTTCTGGATTTAAATTTCTTAAATCTTTTTCGCATCTTCATAATTCCTTCAAGACCTTTTGTGATCAACGCAAATGGATCTTCCTCATCATCGCTATCTTCATTTTCACTTGAAGATTCATGATGTTTCTTTGCCTTTAGAGCAAGATTTTTCATGGAAGGTATTACATCATTTTCTCCGTCATCATGTAGGGTAAGTTCATATGTTGTGAGTTTTCCAAGTAGATCGTCAAGTGATAGAACTCTCAAGTCTTGAGCTTCCTCAATGGCAGTGACTTTTGGACCCCATTTGGATCTTGGAAGACACCTCAAGACATTCTGGACTTTTTCTGCATTAGTAAAAGTTTTGCCAAGAGAATTGAAACTGTTAGTAATTAAAGTAAAATGAGTAAACATTTCATTTATATTTTCATCCTTTTTCATCTTAAACATTTCGTATTGATGCATAAGGATGTTGATCTTCGTTTCCTTCACTTGACTTGTTCCTTCGTATGTCACAACCAGCTTGTCCCATATTTCTTTAGCACTTGTACATGAAGAAACTCGATTAAACTTAGTACCATTCAAAGCACAACATAATTGATTCATTGCCCTATAATTTTTGGAAACCTACTCCAAATCAGTTTGTGAATATTCGGACTCGGACTTTAGTACATCATTTCCTTGAGCGTCCTTTTTCATGGTTATCTTAGGTCCTTTAGTTATAATCTCCCAAAGTTCCATATCTTGATCAATCACGAACATTTTCATCAAAGTTTTCCAATGTGAGAAATTTGTACCGAAAACAAAGGTGGTCTAGAGCACGAACGTCCTTGAGCAAACAACCCTTCTCCTATTGGATCCATCACAAGATATTACTCTTTTTATGTGAAACTTAGCTCTGATACCAATTGAAAGTTAATAGGAGGTTGAATACTCTTTAGAGGGGGTGAATAGAGAGTTTGGGCTATTTAAAATTTTGTCTGGCAGCTTGTCTCAAGAGTTTGAGGAGTCTGTCAAAATTGTTTTCTAGAACAGTTTTGAGTTAATTCGTAAACAATAACGTATGTGCAAAAAATAAACTTTAAAGTATAACACATGATATGTTAACGAGGTTCGGTTCTAACCAACCTACTCCCCGCCTATGGGTTCTCTTTCAACCCGTAGGATTTCAACGCCTTTTATTAATCCGACCTTAATACAAACAAGAAGATCTCACTATCTTCTCACACCACGTTCTTCCCCTTGAAGAACCGTATTACAAGTCCCTTTAATAAAAGCAAAATCTCAAATCTCACAATAGAGATTCACAAGTTGAACACTTAGAAAAGTACTCTTGGTTAGGCGTATTAAACTTAATCTAACTCTTTTTAAACTCTTAAGCTTATTACAAATGTACGAGTTAGATGAACTAAGAATTACAACTTTTTAAACAATTAGAGAATTTCTAAATCTTAAGTCAAGAGAGAAAGAGGTGTATAGAGATGTATAGAGGTGTATCCTTAATTCTGAAATGAAGCCTTATATATATAGTGTTACGTCTCAACACATTTTGGAAAACAAGAAGGCTCCTTTCCGTTATTTTCTGTTGACCTGGTCATTCTACGCCTGTCTTCAAGATCTTGAGTTTAACTTCAAACTGACGTGTACTGACAGCTTAAAATAATTTCGTCATTGTGTGCTGTAATATGTCTTTAATATCCAATGCTATGCTGCCATGTTAGTACTTATACAAGATATTGAATAATAAGCACAAACCAGATTTATCAACGTTTAAATAATCATTCAAATTAATTCTTATTTTTAGCATTAATTCAAATAGTCATTTTCTATTTTTAGTGTTAATTCAAATATCATCTTATTAATAGAAAACTCTATAATTTTCATAACAACTAATTCAACATCAAATATAGCCGTGTACTATAATTAACAAAACGAGTGTACCTTATACTTTATTCAATCATCAAATTAATTTAAGCACATATTTAAATTCAAATTCAAATATAAACCATTTAATTGTTTAAGATAAAACGTGTAATAAAATACACAAACTTAATTCCAAATAATATCAAAGTTAATTTTAATGAACCTTGACCTATTAAAATATTTCAAAGATAATTTCAAGGAACATTGACCTATTAAAATATTTCAAATATAATTACGAAACTAACCTGATTGTAGAGGTGATCATGGGTGGCCCGGCCCGCTGGCCCGAAAAAGTGAGGGTTTGGGTGCCAAAATATGGCCCGATGGGCGGGTTTGGGTAGAAAATTAGTGGCTCGATAATTTTTAGGACGAGTTTGGGATTTGGTGTTTGGCCCGCGGGCCGGCCCGGCCCGGCCCGAAAAAGTGTGTGTTCATGATTTGCATTTAAAATTTGTTTTATATTATGTATAATATGTAAAAATTGTATTTGCTTATTTCAATTATTTGTAATTTGTGTTTTAAATTATGTATAATATGCAACAATTGTATTTGTAGTTTTGTGAATTTCTTTGTCTTTTTTGGTTTCATTTATTTTAGTTTTATATTTTTATTTTTGGAAAATTTACCTAGAATAATCCAACCTATTCACGATTTTCCTACAATAATCTCAATTATCGATTAACCATGAATAATCCGAACTTAGGAGGGTCTTTGCCTTGGGTACACCCGAGTGACCTGCTACCTATTGTAGCAAGTCATTTTGTATATAAAAAAAAGATAAATATTTTAAAAAATGGAAAAATTTACCCAGAATAATCCAACCTATTTACGATTTTCCTACAATAATCCCAACTATTGACTAAATGCCAGAAAATTACCTGTTGCACCAGTAAAAACAAGAGCAACAACAGCACAGATTAAGTGAGTCAATAGTTGGGATTATTCATGGTTAATCGATAGTTGGGATTATTGTAGGAAAATCGTGAATAGGTTGGATTATTCTGGGTAAATTTTCCTTTATTTTTTTGGTTATTTACAAATCACGGTGATTGATTAGAAATTATTAAATAAAAAAATGAGAGTTTTTAATTTAAAGCATTATTGATGAGTGCTTTAAGTTATAGTGAAATAATCATGGTTATCTTAAAATTAATTTAAAATAAAAAAATAGAAGAAATTGTTTGGTACAACACTGCAAGCAGTAGGAGGGAGGCAGGGACCATGAGTTTGTCATTTAGGCTCCAGTACTCCTCCTAACTCTTATTGGCTGCTTCAATCTCTTTAGATTTTCAATACTTCATAATAGTACCTTTTAGATTGGATAAATAAATTTTACATAAAAATTTAAAAATTATAAAGTTATTTAAATTTTACATAATATATATAAATAATATATAACATAGGCCCGCAAGCCCGCAAAGCCCACAAAGCCCGCATAGTACGGGTTTGGGCAAGAACTTTTTGGCCCGCACTTTGGCCCGGCCCGAAGCCGAGCCGCATCAATGGACAGATTTTTGCTTCTCGGCCCGGCCTGGTGTTTGATCACCTCTACCTGATTGTAAGTGTAATTATCTTCAAGACTTATAAAATTAACTTTAAGATAAACTTAAGTTCTTTAAGCATATTCCAACATCTTTGAACTTAACTATATATCACTTATCAAATGTATATCAAATATGATTTTAGACATACTTAAAAAACTAAATATAATTACTTAATTAATTATTTAATCAATATGTGTTTTGAATTATCATCACTTAAAAGAATTGAGTCATCAAATTCCCTTATCATTATTTAAGAGAGTTGAGTCTTCAACTTGTATTTGTATATGCAATAAAATTTGAATATGAGGCAGCGAAGATGGCCAGAGTTGATTAATGAGTATGACGTGGAGTTTAATTACCGCGAATGTGGTAGCCGATGCCTTGAGTAGAAAAACCCATCATTCCGTAGCTTCCTTGACTGTTCCTAGAGAGTTTTAAAGAGACATAGAAAGATTGAATCTCGAGATTGTGCAGCGTGAGGAGCTAAAGTCCTGGTTAGCAGCCTTATCCATCCGATCTTCAATTTTTGAGAAAATTTTAACAAATCAAGTGAGTGACTCCTTATTGGAGAAAACGAGGGAGCAGGTTAAAGAAGGAAAAGCTAAAGGATTCACTATATTCGAGGATGGTAGCATTCGATACAAAGGTCGATGGTGTGTACCTTCTACTTGTACAAAGCTCAAGGATTAAATCTTGATAGAGGCTCATAGTTCAAAGTATTATGTTCATCCGGGAGGGGATAAAATGTATCAAGATTTAAAGTAAACATTCTGGTGGTCTGGATGAAAAGAGATTATCAAAAAGTCAAAAGTGAACATACAAGGCCTGCAGGTTTACTCCAACCATTGGATATTCCTGTATGGAAGTGGGATGACATCTCCATGGACTTTGTTTTGGGTTTACCGAGGACTAGGTGAGGAAATGATACATTATGGGTGATCGTGGATAGACTCACCAAAAGTGCAAGGTTCATTCCAATGAACAATCAGTGGAGCATGGATCAGTTTGCTCGAGCCTACCTTAAGCATGTGTACGATACCCATGGTGTCCCTAGATCTATAGTGTCTGATCGTGATACTAGATATGTGTCAAAATTTCGAGAAGCATTTCAGGCAACTTTGGGTACATAATTTCTTAGGAGCACATCTTTTCACCTGGCTACTAATGGGCAAACTGAACACACAAATAACACACTTGAGGATATGTTGCGAGCTGTAGCTTTGGATAGGCAAGGTTCTTGGGATGAGTGCCTAGACACGGTGGAATTCTCATACAATATTAGTTATCAAGCAAGCATTCAAATGACACCTTTTGAGGCTTTGTATGGTTGTCGTTGTCGATGTCCAGTATGTTGGAATGATTTCAACGGATTTGTCACTATAAGTTCGGCTATGTTAGAGGAGATGACTGATCAAGTAAAAATGATTAGGGAAAGACTTAAGGCGGCCCAGGATCGACAAAAGTCCTACGCAGATCTTAAGAGGAGACCTGATGAGTTCGCCGTAGGGGATTATGTACTGTTGAGAGTTTCGCTAATGAAAGGAGTCATGAGGTTTGGTAAGAAGGGCAATTTGACCCCAAAATTTAGAGGACCTTATGAGGTCACAGACAAGGTAGGAAATCTAGCTTACAGACTAGCATTACCCAATGAGTTAGGTAAAGTCCCTGATGTGTTTCATATTTCACAACTGAAGCCTTATGTTCCTGAAAATTTTCATGTGCTAGACCCCAAGCCCTTAGACCTTAATGAGAATTTGTCTTATGAGGAAAAGCCCATCGAGATCTTAGATTATAAGGTGCGTAGTACGAGAAGAAAAGATATAAAGATGATGATAGTTCTATGGTCTAACCAGCGTACACAGGAGGCAACATGGAAAACTGAGAATTCCATGCGTGAGAAATACCAACACCTTTTTCCTAAGGTTAGTGAGTTATGGGGTCTTAACTAAGTCTTTAAGGGGGGTAAAATGTGATAGAATTTCGCGCATTTGTATGTATTTTCTCCTCTATGATAACAACTTATTACAAAATTACATGCTTTTGATTGGTTGTTGAATCAATTTGTGTGATATTTACATGCTTTTGATTAGTTATTTGAGTCAATTTGGGTGATTGGAAATATTCGAAATGATATATTATGACTATTTTGATAGATTGGGTATCCCTTTATTAGTAATGTCAATAAAGTCACGATTCCTCGACTCAATTTCTTAGGCTTACAAGGGTTAGAACACCTCCTTGAGTGATCAAAAATTCAAATTCCCTTGATGAGTATCTCTATTCCTCTAGTTTTGGGGACGAACCTTCTTTTAAGGGGGGTAACCTGTAACACCCCGTCATTTTACGATGTCATTATTTATTATTTTAATAAAATTTGAAGATTTAATAATTATATTAAATTAATCTTTTGAATTAGTTTTAATAATTAATTTCTTGTATATACGAATTTAAATATCAACATAATCATAATAAAAAGAAAAAAATTATAATAATAAATAAATAGATTGGCGATTACTAAAATAAAGAAATTCCAATTAATATTATTATTTATTAAAATTTGGGAACAAAACAAATCTGGGTTTCTTAGTTGGCTTGACTAGAAGGTTATACTAGTAAAAGAGAAGTTAGGGTTTTAAGTCAAAAATCACTCCTTACCTCACTAGTAGCCTCACGCCACGCTGTCCTCTCTTCTCTTCTCTTTCTCTCTCACTCCCCTCTCCCTCACGGTTCAGCAACCCTAACACCACCACAACCACATTTTTTCCCCTCCACGAGCAGCCCCTGCAGTACAGATCGCGTCCTCCTTCCCCCACGAACTGTCATTGGCAGCAGCAGCACGAACTGGCCCCCTGACTCCTGCGTGTGCCGCCAGCAAAAAGTGGCTGGTCTCAATCGGTTTTGGGCCCCTCCAGTTGGCCTTGGGTCTTATACCACCACCACAATTCCACCTACTCTTTCACCCTTTATAGTCTCATCTTTGTGAGTCACTTTCCTTTTTCCCTATTTGACTTTTTTTATTGTTTCTAATTAGAATTTACCAAGTTTATGAGTTGTGTGTTGATTGTGAATTAGTTTCTTTGAATCTTAGTATGGGTAGTAGTTAAAGGTATTATCTTTGAACATGAAATGATTAGGGTTTAATTTAGTGAAGAGATTGTTAAGGGTGTGTGTGCTTTTATGCTATGTTTTGGTGGTATGATGATTGTTGGATAATCTTACAAGTTGTTTAAGGCCTACATGATTGATTAAATGTTTTTGTATGATAGTGGAAATGATTTTAGTTTTCAATTGGGAGTAATAGATGTTAAGTGTTGTGGTTTGATTGTTTAAATTACAAGTACTCTTGTTAGTTGTTATTGAAGTTATAAATGCCTAATTTTAGTAAGGCCATGAGTGTAGTGTCAACTTAGTGTTGAGGATTGCTAAAGTTACTTGTCGTGTTGTTTTAATTATGGTTCTTTCTAGTTTTGGAGAATGTAACAAATGATATCGCGATTCGATAAATCTAAGATGTGCCTAATCGTTGTATTAGTGTTATATTAAAATTGTAAGGCTTAATTGTGGTTAGTTATTTTTGGGTAACGCGAACCGATATACTCAAAATTACTTGATGTAAAGGAACGATTCACATATACTTTTACTTTAAGTTGATGAAAATACTTATGTTGTGTTGAGTTAATGATTTTGACTTGTATGGAATGAGTTGTGTGTGTGCTAGAGTAATCGAAAACTCATGTTGAATGGGTGATAGTGGTTACTTTGGTATTTAGTTAGTATGACAAAGTAGTTAAGGGGACTTATTAGTTCTATTCCTAACTATATAGGTGCCGATTTCATAAGAGGAAGGTAGAACCTTAGTTGGGTGACTTTTGAGACTTTTGGCCTTGTAGTGACGCTTACAGCAGGTACATACACGTAGTAACTAACCCTTATTTGCAATTTTCCCTAAAGATACCATTGTTTATTGTGATAATATGCATTGCATCGAAACCATGAGGTGCTAGTGAGTAACCTTTATATGAAGAGCTATCGATTATGAAATTCTTGAGCTTATAATAGTTAAAGAATAGGAGCGCTAGTAGAAGGCGGGGACCTTCTCCTTATCTATTTAAGAATTGGATTATGTCTTACTTGGAGTTAGAATGACTCCTTTATAGGTGGTTTTCGTATTTCATATTTCGTTTGTGTTGTTCAGTGGGTTTTGGCATTCTACTATCCTAGGGCATTCATTAATAGTAGAAAGCGGGAGTTATTCCCCTTTGATTAAGCATTAGATTACAATTATTTGGCGTGACTCAACTGGATTATATCCAATTGATTTAGTAGACCCCACTACTCTTGAATACTCTTCGAGAGATTTGAAGTTCTGAAAAATAAATCGTGAGTAAATAGAAGTGCTTGATAGATGCGTAGAATCTTTAATATCATACTATGTTGTCGTGTACCCACTTGTTCTAAGATTGTAATTATTATAAGTTTATTGATTACTAACGTGTATGTGTTTGTTGTTGTTGTTCATGACTCTTTATGATGTTCCTGTTATGATACATTTGGCTTTGATCATTATGTTGAGCACTAGGAGGATCATAGTTTGACATAACAGGTATAGCGCTTCTTTTGCATTGCATTGGGGGAAAGAGTGGAGTAAGATCATAGCAATTGTTATACAAGTTGCCTAATGCTTTGGAGCTCTTACATTACTTGTAAAGTTTTCTTTTTGGGGTTGTATAATTCTTTTGTATGGAGCCATGTGACTCCTTGTATGATCCATAGTCGTTGCGTAGTTTTTGGATGTATGCCGGTAAGAATACTTCTTTAGTATCCATCAAAATCGATGCTTTAATACTGGAATCACGAGCCGCGTTAGAGTTGATGATTTGAGGAGCCGACGATGATTCATTCCATCATGACATATTTTTGAAAGGCAATGAAGGCCTCAGATTAATTTAGTTATGCTATTTGTATATCCTTGTCACATCCTTAGTTTTTAGTAGAAATACTACTGAAATTTCCACTCACCTCTTTAAAGTTAATCTTTAACGTTTATTTAAATTTTTTTCTTTTCTTTTATGTAACACCCGAATTTCCTCCCCTGTCCTTCACGATTTTGGTTTCATTTAAGGGGTTAGAAATTTAGGGGTGTTACAATCCTCAAAATCAATTTTCAAATGAGGAAAATGGGTATTACCATCGGTATTGTTGTGTGTCTGGGGCAATGGAACAATAACAGGGTTTGAAACCATAGCCACCGGGGTAGCGACAGGCCCAAAAACCCTAACAACCTCATTCCTTACTGAAATTGAAGAGTTAGAGAGAAAGCGGGCATTTTCCAGAATAGGTGAGGGTTGGGGTTGAGGAGGGGTTATGGAAGAAGATGGGTTACCATGAAAAGAATGTGAAGATGCAGTATATTGCTTACCAGAAGACGAGGCTGAAGACAAACGTGGAGGACTCACTTTTTTCTTGGGTCTTCCTCTTCCTCGCGCCATGACTGGACAATCGCTAAGCAATAGCACCAAGAGAAAACCAGAAGAGAGAGAAAGAAGTGAGAGAACATGCTTCAAAACTACTTTATTATTATTATTATTATTATTATTATTATTATTATTACTTTTTTTTATTTTTTTTATTTTTTTTTTACTTCCTTACTATTATTACTACTTTTACTACTTTTATCTAAGAGAGCAAGGTTAAGTTGAGAATTAACCTTATATTTAAAAGTATTACTTTATTTCTTTTTTCAACCCGAACTTAAATTCATTTTATACTATATTAGTTTTGTTTTAATTTTTGATTATTGACTTAAACAATTCAGAATGAAACTTTTTACAAATTATTTAAAGACAACAAAATAATTTAACTAAAATGAGATTATTAAATTTAGTTTCAAACGCAGATCGAGGTGCTTAAAATCACGCCTATTACAACATACGTAAAAGTCCATAAGGACAAATGTATGAAGCTCTATCTCCCTTTATTTTTAATTGCTCTAATATCTATTTATGTAATTTGTATGTTTGTATTTGTGATATTGGTGTGCTTATTAGGATTGGTTTGTTGTAATTTTCATTATATATGTTTAAAATAAAAAAGTTTTGTTATTTATTATAAACTAAAAATTTTTGATACAATAAAACACCTAATATTCAATTATAAACTAACTATATTTTGATTATGCTAATCTCACAAATATGAAATTAAAATAACAACAATTTTAGAGTTAAAATGTACAAACTTGAAATAAACATGCCTTTATGTTTCCTTTGTTCTAAAACACCAAATTAAACTTTTTTGTTGTCTTTCTATCTATTCCCATTTAAAGTTATTTAAAAAATGTCATTGATATAGTTTGTGGATTTAAGTTAAATTTTGATAGGTAATAAACTTTTGAATATAAAATGGCTTTGAAAGTATAATTATAAGGTTTTGATCTCCAGGGAAAACCTTAAATTTAGGCAAGCGTTGGTTTTATAGAAATTGGCTTTGATAGATTTAATGTAAGTTTTAGTGTATAAGTAGTGAATACATAGGTCAATTATTTAGCTATATCAAGGATACTTTTTTTTCCTGGTACAACAATAGATCATTTTTTATGAGACAGGTCTACAATGTAGAATACTTGCTTGGCCTGTGTGGCTAGTATAAATGGCTCCTCACTATCACGCAAACGAGTTAAGTCTACAAGAGTGAATCCACAAGGGTCATCATTTTTTACGCATCGTCGATTACTATCTACCCACTTGCATTTGAAAAGACCAATAGTGAAACTAGAGTAGTCAAGCTCCCATATTTCATGTATCCGCCCGTAGTATACCAATTTAGCATCAACCGACGATTGATCCTTGGCACTCGCGTAAAATGTAGATGACGCCAAAATAGAAACCCCACTATTCTGCAGATAAGATGACTTCCTATCTTGACCATTAGTCCAAAATGTGAACCCATTGGCATCATAACCCTCATATTTGTTGACATCTTCATGAGGACTAAAAACTAACCACTTAACAGTTTCAGATACACCCTTGAGTTCTTCACATATTACTCGATTATGAAACCAATCAATAAACGTCTTATTATGCAACTGCATCAATGCCCTATCCCCTTCAGAAGGATATTTGACGTGCAATATATCAAAATGCTCATTCAAAAAAGGATGAACTTCTGGAATATGATGCAACACACACAAGTGTGGTTGTAGAAGACTGTCTCGAGGACGTGTGATCGATTTGGAGCTAATTTTTCCTTTTCCCTCAAGCCTTTCTTCATGTCGAGAGGTGAGAAGTGTATGGCCATATACTCGACTACGAAGTTACCAATCTTATAAACAAGATTTAGTAAATTGTTAGAAATCTATTTTTTTTTTTACGAATCTCACATTTGTTCTCATTTTTCATTATAACATTCTTGATTTATTTTTTTGGAATAAAATCAAGAATAAAATACAAGTATTCTAACAAAATACAAACAGTATAAACAAAATACCAATAATACAAAAAATATAGTATAAACAAAGAGATGGAATAATTAATTAAGAGCAAGAGGAACAAAACATAACAAATTAGAAATATACATGAAATTCCTATTGAACCACATTGAAATAAGTCGGAGAAACGAGGGACTGTAGATATGTAAAGTAGGGGGAAGTCGTTGAGGGACGGTTGAACATAGGTTGCTTGTTTCTCTCCCTCTTCTCTTTAGAAATTTAGGTTAGTTTTTCTATTTCTAAATCTTAAATAGAAAGAGACGTAATGAAACTAATTTTTCTTTTCTTTATTGCGCGACTGAAGGAGAATCTAGGGGTTCTAATTTTCAATATGCCTAAGGCTTTAACCTTTTTCATTTCTGAGGTCCATTTACAATTTCTCTTATATACTTACAAGCCCACTATTTATGACATCGTTTTTAGAATTTGGTTTTCGGTCATAAGACAACATAAACCTAGTTCAAATCTAATTATTTCGTTTTTTGAATTTCCACACCTAATTCAAGCCAAATTTCAAAAAACAACAATTCATATTTGTTATTTGGTTTGGACTAGTTTGATTTGCGATTTTAATCCAAATAAGTTTCACCTCTATATAAAGATGCCAAATTTGTTGGCGTATAAGTATAAATAAGGATTTTGCAAATCAAAATGCATGATACTTTGCTCATTTTAATCGTTCTTCAACTTATTTTGTATTATTGTAAGAATAATTAAATATAGTGATATTGAGAATGAGGACAAAAATAATGCTTTTGAAGACTCCTCGCCCTTTATTAATCCAAAATCCGTGGATGAAGATGATTTACATTTTTGTTATACGCGTGTAGATCACATAGAAGGAATACATTTGAATTAAGTGATTCACAAGGTATGAAATATTTATGCTTTTTTGGCACTTACTCGCTTAAAGTCGTCCAAACTTGGTTTGTTTAACATGATACTTGGCACACAACATTATTTGGTATATATTATTGTGTTGAAATGGTTAGAATTGAAAAAAATAGTCGTATGCTTGAAATTACGTTCGAAGTTGCATTTTTTAGCTTTTTTTAAGCTTTTTTGGTACTTACTCGCTTAAAGTCGTTCAAACTTGGTTTGTTTGGCATGAAACTTCGCACACAACACTATTTGGTATATATTATTGTGTTGAAATGGTTAGAATTGAAGAAAATAGTCATATGCTTGAAATTACGTGCGAAGTTGCGTTGTTAAGGTTTTTTAAGATTTTTTCGCACTTACTCGCTTAAAGTCGTTCAAACTTGGTTTGTTTGGCATGAAACTTCGCACACAACACTATTTGGTATATATTATTGTGCTGAAAAGTTTTGAATTAAAAAAAATTCATATGCTTGAATTTACGTGTGAAGTTGCGTATCAAAGTTTTTTAAGCTTTTTTTGGCACTAACATCTATTATTTAGTGTTTTCGACAAGATATTGGTATTGATTACTGCTAGTACACTCTCAAATTTATGGACGATCTCTTACAAGCCATGAAGAATATTGGAGTCTAAAATATTGATGCGGTATGTATATATGTTACGTTCTTGAATTATAATATTATATATTTAATATTATGTAAAATCTAATGTATGTATTATATAAAGTTTATTTATTAATTACTTTATATAATATTTAGATTTTATACGACTCCAAGGCAAATACGCACTTTGACAAAAGAGGAAATGCGTGAATTGAATAACAAGGTGGCCGTGTATCTATCTAATTTATGTGTTTGGTAATGTAATTAGTTTAGATTTTTGATTTTTATTGTATATTTATATATAATATAGAAATTATTGTTAGAGAAAGAGTGAGAGAGAGTGGCGATGGCGATCCCGTGAGATGTCCAACAGTCACACCTTTCTTCAATGTTCACCATGATAACCAGCATTATCTCCGGCCACCTTCTGATCTCGGTGTTGGTAATCGAGGGTCTTCCCGCCTCCCTTGGAGGTGTGGACCTCGGGAGCCCCACTGTTCACTAGGTGGATTAAACCAGGCTGGCTCGACTTCTATGTTTGTGGACTGCAATCCCCATGGTGTTTCATCTAGATGGCTAAGGGTTATCTTTGAAAGGGAAGGCAGGGTAGATGACGTTTTAATCTCAAAGAAAATCTAGAAAATTCAAAAAGGAAGCGTTCGGTTTTGTGAGGTTTAAAAGATTAGAGTATGTTGTTAATGCCATTATTAGGAAGTTGAATGGGTTTCCTATGAGGGGTTTGAGATTGAAGGTCTCTATGGGTTAGATACAATAAAGGTGGCACTTCCTTCAAACGAAAGACTTCTACAATTGAGGTCCCGTTTCCTGGATACAAATGGATCAAAAACCCTTCCTTTAGAGACAAAAGAAAATACTCTGAGGTTCTTATGGGCAAACAACAGAAGACCTCGACGGTGGAAAGGGGGAACAATGTCATCCCTATTATGTTCACACTTAATGCTGCAGAGACATGGAGACGGTGAAAATGCTGGAGCATGCCATCATTGCTGAGAAGACGGAGGTCCTGAACCTTGCACAAACTGCAGCAATGGTATCCGCCTCCTCTGCTTCTATTAAGGGTATGTACTCCCTCTCCCCCAAAAAAGTTTTAATCGTGTTTGAATGTGAAAATGACGCTGAGAATGCTGTGAATGAGGATAGCGATTTGTGGAATGTATTTGATGATACTAGAAGATGGTCAGAAGGTGAACTATATGACGATAGATTAGTATGGTTAGACTGTTATGGTATACACCCAAAATGTTGGAGTATGGAAAATGTGAGGAATATAGGTGAGAAATGGGGCCCTATTCTTTACATAGACAATCGTGTGGAAAGCGTGTGTAGTCTCACTTATGCTCGTATGCTTGTGAGAACCAAAGCCCAAAATAAGATCGATGCCTGAATTAGGCTTCTCTTTAAGCATGGAAGCTGTGATGTGTGGGTCAAGGAGAGTTGTTATTACAGAGGTAAACATAGTAGAATGATATGGCCCATGAATGCTAATGGTGCTTCTCTTTATGGGGATGAAAACTCTGATTTTATGGCTAAACAGTGGGTAAGCGACTCTGAGGAAACTAAGGAGGACAAAAGCGAGACTGACTGTGGTGCTTTCACCGACCCTTTACTGTTAGAATTGGCTGGTAGGATTGGGAGGGATAAGGAACTTGAATGGATTGATCCCATTGTTGTGAATGAAACAACAGGATGGCTTGCTATTACGTCTTATGGTGGCCCTATTGATGGGAACTTGCACCAGTGTGGCAGTGTCTCAAGATTGGGGAGCTCTCTCAAGAAACCACGAGCTAGGCCTAAGAATATGAACCAATCATAAAATGGCACACAACTGGCTACTCAATCCTCATCAAAGAGTATCTTAGAAGCCCAGAATACTTGGAAAACTGCAAAATTATTGGGTATTTCTGCTAGTGATGAAGGTGCCGTTATTACCGGCCTCAAGAAGTGGAAAAGGCTCCTAATCATGGATGAGAAGTCCAAATGAGTGGGAAGTAATGGTTAGGTACTGTGGAGTATAGTTAGTTGCTTTAGTATGAATTGTCTATTTTGGAACATACGAGGCCTTGGGAAGTGTGAGAACATCATGACTATTAGAAAATTAGTGGAAAAGAATAAAGTAACATTTATGGGTCTTGTGGAGACAAAGCATAAAAGAACCATTATAAGTAGGATGAAAAGGATGTGAGGTAGTGATGAGTATGATGTGTGTGAAGTTTATGCAAGTGACACTTATGGAGGTGGTGTAGTCGCTATTTGGGACCCTAGAACTTTCAGCGTCTCAAATAAACACTCTGGGGATAGATGGATCATGTTAGAAGGTTGTATTAACAGAGTTAACTTCGAGTGTTGTGTGGGGGTGATTTATGAGCCAAATGATAGATTAGGGAGGAATGCTTTATTTGCGGAGTTAAAGAATATTGTGGTAGCTATCAATAAACCAATTCTTCTGGTGGGGCATTTTAATGTGATATTACACTCTTGGGAAAGAATCGAAACCTTTAGGTGCGATATATATATTTGTTTATTATATTTCTTCGAGTACTGCATATTGGTGATGAATTTATGGTGATTATTTGGTGATTTCAATCGTGTATATTAGAAATGAATATTATGCATTGGTCTATTAATAAAACAAAAAAATAAACAAAAACAATACCCACTATATGTTGCGGTTCTATGTGAACCGCAACATATAATGTGCTTTTGTGAATAAAAACACACACTATATGCTGCGGATAACAAAGAACCGCAGCATATAATGTGTTTTTGTGCTTTGGTTTTGAACCGCAGCATTTGTAATTGCCTATCTGCTGCTAGCACAAATGCTTGGGGTCAAAACCGCAGCATATAAGGGCCAAAAAACTGCAACACTTGACGTTTTTTCCGTTAGCTTTTCCTACACCAAGACACTCCCTCATACCATTCTAAAATCAGAAAACCTTCTAAGTTTTTGATTTTCTTTCAAACTTTTTCTAAGTGGTCAAATCACCCATTTATTGCTTTCAAATCATGATGTACAATTTATTTATTTGGCCCCATTAAACCTTCCTTTTCCTTCAACCATTTCAGAAATCCCTTCTTGTTTCACTTTTTTCTCCTTCAAAAATTTAAACTTTTCTGAAATTCTTAAAGCACACAACCATGGCTTCCAAAAAGAGAAAATCACTCAATCTTTAAAAAAACTTGAAAAAGGTGAATCATGTGCAAGGTCTCCAAGGCTTGAAATGGTTGCACCTTCCATTCCTTCTCCACTTAGTATTCTTGAGGTACCCAAAACTTAGTTCAAAAATCATACAGCCTTTGGTAACTGGATAGATTTTTTTAAATACCATTCACACGCTTTTGTTGATATTCTTCATTACACATTTTTCTTGTTCGAAGATTTCAATGTTGTTTCCTCTTTCATTCAAACTACTCAAGTAATGTTGTTGGAACCAGGTTTAAAAACTTATCGTACACTTGTTTTGACCTTCTATTGTAATCTTTCTTTCACTACTATTGACGGGTTTCTAATCTTGAGAACCTTTGTCATGGACCAAGTGATTATCATCTCTAAAACCCTTATTAATGAACTCTTTAAATTTTCAAATGATGATGATGATTCTACTCCTAATTCTATGACTTTTCAAAATGCAAAGCATATATTTGTTCTTGCTTTACATTCTAATATCTCTCCTACTCGCCAACTGACCCATAAAGGGTTAAATCTTTGTGGTAAGTTGCTGCACACCCTCCTTGTCAAAACAGTTTATTCTCGCAACTCTTCTTGTGGCTTAGTTTATGATACTCGCTTGATCTTAAAGTGGAAGGTTGCCACCTTAAAAACTATTGATTATGCCTCCCTCATTATCTCAAATATGCGCTTTTCTAGTTCCCCTTAAGTATGAGTTATACTCACACTTATGTGATCTGAAAAAGAAGATCTTCAAAAGATCCATGGGAAGAAAATTTTTCGTCTCGAGCCTCAAATCAACGATCACACTACTCATTCCCGCCTTGAGTCCCTTGACTACGAGGTGAGTAACATCAAGATATCTCTTCTTGAACTCCATGACAAGGTTTCCACCGTCACATTAATGTTGGATTCGTTTATGAAAGAGATAAAAGAAATGGTAGTAGAAGACGTAGTGGAAGAAGAGGAGTGGCAGAAGAGGCAGTTGTGGAAAAAGAGAAAAGTAGGAGAACCAAGAAGAGGAAGAGCATGAACAAGAAGAGGAGAAGGAGAAGAAAAAGAAGAAGAAAGGGTCGTTGCGCCTACTGTCCTAGTGCTTGAACCTGTAGATGCAACTTTATAAGCTATTGAAGCCACACCATCCCCCAGCAAACCCAAGGCTTCCAAGAAGAGGAAGACCAGGTCCAAGTAAGAAGTAATTTTATGTTGTTATTTGATAAACAATTTTATATTTCGCCAAACAATAATTTAGTTTTTCATGAACAATATCCCAACATTTTTATGACTCCTTATTTCTTTTTGATAAAAGTCAAAAAGGGGGAGAAATATTTTGGTATGTAATAACTTTTTTTTTCCCTTTGGATTCACTACATTATGCTTAGCTTGATTAGTTTGAAGTTCATATGCTTATTCTATATGATTCATAGTTGTTCATGCTTTACATTGTCTTATATGTTTTAGGTTTACTTCATATGATTAGTCTGTATGTTTTTAGTCTGTATGTTGTTCTTGATATTCATATGTTTATGTTTGTGTCCTTGGTATTGTGGACTCTGATTATCTCATCATCCTTATTCTGCTCACATAATGAGGGTCTTGGTGCATTCCCTCCTTCTTCAGCTCGAATTGTTCTCAATTCAGAGTCATCATAGTATGGTCTAAGGTCCCCTATGTTGAATATGGGAAAGACTCCATATTGTTCTGGCAGGTCCACCTTGTAAGCATTATCCTCATATTATTCAATGATTTGGAATGGTCCATCAGCTCTTGGCATCAGCTTGTTCTTCCTTTGCTTTGGAAACCTTTCCTTCCTCAAGTAGATCCATACCCAGTCACCAATCTGGAACACCTGTTTGGCTGAGGTGCGCCTGTTAGCCTTTTGCTGGTATTTATCAGTAGCTTTCTCAATGTTCTCTTGTGTTTTCTTGTGAATTGTCATCATTGTTTCAGCTTTCTGTTTAGCATCCCCATGTGCCCTGTAATGTAAAGGTAGTTCAATTAGTGACACAGGTAGTAAAGGGTTCATTCCATATACACATTCAAAGGGTGATATCTTTGTAGCCCAGCTAGGACTTTTATTATAGGCAAACTCTGCATGACATAGCTTGAGGTCCCAATCCCTTAGATTTTTCTTTACCAAGGTTCTAAGGATTGAACCCAGTGTTTTATTAGTCACCTCAGTTTGCCCATCAGTTTGTGGGTGGTGAGATGTACTATATAAAAGCTTAGTGTCAAGCAGTCTCCATAGGGTGCTCCAAAAGGAGCTTAGAAATTTTCTATCCGTGTCAGTTTCTATAGTTCTAGGGACCCCATGCAACCTAACAGTACTGCTCCTATGCCAGTGTTGCTAGCATCACACTCAACTTCAAATGGCTTACTAAAGTCAGGCAGTCTCAGAATTTACACATAGCTTCTTTGATACACTCAAAGGCTTGTTGTGCCTCCTTAGTCCATCTGAAAGTGTTTCCTTTTGTGCAATCTGTTAAAGGTGCCATCATGGTGCTAAAATTTTTCACAAACCTCCTATAGAAGGATGCTAGGCCATGAAAAGACCTTACCTGGGTGATGTTGGTGGGCACTGTCCAAGTTTTGATGGCTTCTACTTTTGTGGGATCTACTTTCACTCCTAATCTGCCTACTCTGAACCCAAGAAAATAGACTTCTGTCATTAAGAAAGAGCATTTATCCAACTTCCCAAACAATGTTTGCTGCCTAAGGACCTTAAACAGCTGTTCTAAATGACTAAGGTGTTCTCCTACTTCTTTACTATACACAAGAATGTCATCAAGGTATACCACTATGAATTTTCCTAGGAATGGTCTTAAAACTTCATTCATCAGTCTCATGAAGGTGCTAGGGGCTCCAGTTAATCCAAAGGGCATAACCATCCACTCATATAAGCCATACTTAGTTTTGATAGCTGTTTTCCATTCATCCCCTTCCCTCATCCTTATTTGGTGATACCCACTCCTTAGATCCATCTTACTAAACCATTGAGACCTTACTAACTCATCCAACATGTCATCTATTCTGGGTATGGGGAATCTGTAACAGACCGTTTTTCTTAATCTTAAATATTTTGACAAATTCAATAATCGTTTCGTTTTATTATTTTCTTTTTAATGTCGTTTCGAATTTTATTCCAATCGTTTTTAAGCTCTCGATTTTCTTTTATGGATAATTTATTTCTCTTAAAATAAATTACCTAAATATTAAGTCTAGCTAAATTACCTACAATAACTTAATCTTTTTATTTCCTATATTAATTTATGATTAAATATAAATATATATACAATAATAATTATAAAAAAAAAAAAGTAAAAATCTAAAAAAAAAAAATCTGGAAGTTGGCGGCTAAGAGGAATAGGTGGCAAAATTTTAATTATCCTTATCCTAATTTGCTTGCCCATGAAGGAAAACTAATATAATAAAAAAAAATTACAATCTTAGCCTATAAATAATCTAAAGCTACCGTGGGTAAATAAAAAGGGAGGAGAAAAAAAAAAAAAGCAAATCAAAAATTTATTTCCCAAATATAAGCTAATTCCTAAAAAAAATCTAAAAACCCTAGAAAAATTCCTAAAAATTCTCAAAAATTTTCTAATAATAGTATTTAGTGTTAATTATAGAAATTCAAGGGGAGGAAGCTAATTTTGTGGCTAAAAATTCTACAACAAAGGAATTTAATTAATAGTGAAATTATTGAAGGTATAAATTCTTACATATATTTATTTACATGAAATTATGCCCATAAATTTTTATATGCGTTTATTATATTTAAATTTCATTTTCTGCAAATTTTGGTGATTTAATTCGTTGTAATTTAATTTATATGATTTATTCTTTGAATTGCCAAAAACCGCAAAATCTGAAATAATTTAAATTAAAATAGTAAAATTTTAATATTTTTAAACGAAATTTTTTCTGTACATATATATATATATATGAGATATAGATTGTGTATTAATTTCGTGAAATACTATTGAGTATAAATATTAATATTAATTTTTTCTAAAAAACCAAACCGCAAAATCGGAAATAATTTTAATTAAAATAGTAAAAATTAATATTTTTACACGAAAATTTTTCTGTACATATATATATATGAAATAGAAGTTTTTTATTAATTTCGTTAATTATAGTGGAGTATAAATATTATTATAAATTTTTGCTAAAAAACGCATAAAATAAGGAAATTCATAAATTTGGGTTAAAAATAATTATTTCTGGAAAAAAAAAATTAAATTATTTTAGTTACTGTATTTCCAATTCATTTAAGTTATTTTTGTGAAATTTTATGATATTTAAATTTTAAAGAAATAAATTAATAATCTAAATTGTTATTGTAGGCAAAAAGAAAGAAAATTGAAATAATAATTAAAATTAATTTATTTTGGTGAATAAGAATATATGCCAACTCATTTAGTAAATTATTTATTTTAAAATATTTCGTGTCGATTTCGATCCTAAGAAAATTAATTATTCATTCACAAAATTTAAAAATAAGTTACAAAGAAAATAATAAAGCATAATTGAAATTTATCTATAAATAAATACTAAAGACCCATTTTAGTTTTGATTTAGTTTAATAATTAATGAATATTTATATGCAAGATGTTATGAATTTATTTCTATTATATGTTATTGTAATGTTGCATTTATATGAAAACAGTAACATGATAATAAAAAGGCTTGATAGTAAGGAAATGCCAAACCATGCTTCCGGCATGTAAAAAATGTGGGACGTGTTTTCCGGCACGTAAAATACGGCGAACACAGTAAGGTTGTTTAACCTGACCTGTGGCTCGAGCAATATTGTACTGGAGGAGTGACGACTCCCACTAAGTTAGGGGTTTTGGTTTACCTCACCCTAACAGGCCCTTACATATATCAAACAAAGATCATATGTGTTGCATTCATTAAACAAGTAATCGGATTCCACGCCCTAACACTCAAGCAGAAGTGTTAGTAAATCACGCCCTGGTACTCAAGCAGAAGGACCAGAAGTTATATATATATAAATGAATCTAATATAAAAATGAATTCCCTATAATACATAAGATACCTTGCATATTATATATTGCAATGCACTTATTTTTGCTTATTACTTAATTGTCGTGCATATACTATCCATACTTGTATAGTTGCGGTAAGTTTTTATACTCGGTTTTTTTTAAAGCTGACCGATTTCCATCGGCTGTTCCCATATTTCGGGAGCAGATGCTGCAGGTAACTTTACATGAAGTTATTAAGAAGCTATAGTATTGTCTGTGTGATGTTAGTATATATGTAGTTTATATTACGGGTATGTAAAGACGATAATTATGTATTAAAGAAAGATGTAATACGTAAAATTATATTTTAATGATTTAAGCTTTCATTGTTTTTTTTGAAAACTCTGTTTTGTCTTATTTGTTTTTCGCAATAATCACGGTTCGATAGACTTCCGCTTAGCGTTACTTACTATATATATTATAATAAACCTTCATTAGAAAAGAACTGTCCGTTACACTTGGTATCAGAGCCAACGATATTCGAACGGTCGGTACTTCTTATCCGATACTAGGAAACACCGTGATAAATTACGTTTTGAAAAAAAAATTTTAGTATTTTAAATGAAATTTGTTTTATTTGTTTTATGTGTTAAAAAAAATGCGATTTGCGATTTAAAATATAGGTAATGCAACACTTCCCTACTTTATTAAAGATGCGAAGATGTGGTAGGAGAGGGTATATCGCAAGAGGTGAACCTTTGGAGATTTATGGGAATCTTTTACCAGCTGACTTAATTCAATTTGATTTGGGAACATTTGATATCATTTTGGGTATGGATTAGTTGGAGAGATATTCAGCAGAGATTTTGTGTAAGGAAAAGGTTGTTAGAATAGAAACTCCCGAGGGAACGAAGTATATTCGGAAGAACTCAGAATCTCAGCTAGAGACAATTTCTGTAATTCAAGCAACACAAATGATAAAACAAGGAAATGAAGGGTTCTTATGTTTTGTTACTACTAAAGAAGTAAAACCTAAACCTAGTTTGCAAGAAACCCCGATCGTGCAAGAATATTCTGATGTGTTTCCTGAAGATTTACCCGGTATACCTCCAAAAAGAGAAGTAGACTTCCATATTGACCTTATTCCTGATATTACCCCTATTTCTAAAACTCCTTACCGTTTTGCTCCAGCTGAATTGGCTGAGCTGAAGAAGCAGCTAGATGAATTGCTTGAAAAAGGTTTCATTCGACCTAGTGTTTCACCATGGGGAGCTTCGTTCTCTTTGTCAGAAAGAAAGATGGGAGTATGAGGCTATGCATTGATTATAGGGAGATCAATAAGATTACCATCAAGAATCGTTATCCTTTGCCAAGGATAGACGACCTTTTTGATCAGTTGGGGGAGCAAGGGTCTTTTCGAAGATAGATTTGAGGTCTGGTTATCATCAATTAAGGATTGCTGAAGAAGATATTCCTAAGACTGCATTTAGAACCAGATATGGGCACTATGAGTTTCTAGTAATGCCATTTGGTCTAACGAATGCTCCAGCAGCATTTATGGATCTCATGCAAAGATATTTCAACCCTTACCTGGATAAGTTTGTGGTTGTGTTTATTGATGATATATTGGTGTATTCAAAGAATAAAGAGCAACATGAGCAGCACTTAAGGATAGTTTTAGAGAAGTTGAGAAAAGAGAAACTTTTTGGCAAGTTTAGTAAATGTGAATTTTGGTTAGAAAAGATATCTTTTTTAGGGCACGTTGTTTCGAAGGATGGAATTTCTGTTGACCCTGATAAGATTAGGGCAGTGATGGAATGGCCGAATCCAAAGAGTGTTACTGAAGTAAGAAGTTTCTTAGGCTTGGCAGGCTATTACAGGAAGTTTGTGGAAAATTTTTCTAAAATTGCCCGACCGTTGTTTGAGTTGCTAAAAAAGGGAGTTCAGTTTCAATGGGGCGAGAAGCAGAGTAAATCATTAGAAGAGCTTAAGAGGAGACTTACGATGGCACCTGTGTTGATCATGCCCGACTGTGGGAAAGCATTTGAGGTATATTGTGATGCATCGAAGGAAGGTTTGGGATGTGTGCTAATGCAAGAAGGCAAAGTAGTAGCTTATGCGTCAAGGCAATTAAGGCCACATGAGTTGAATTATCCAATACACGACATTGAACTAGCAGCTGTAATTTTTGCCCTGAAGTTATGGAGACATTATCTCTATGGAGTACCATGCAAGATTTTCACTGATCATAAAAATTTGAAATATGTCTTCATTCAGAAGGAGCTGAATATGCGACAAAGGCGGTGGCTGGAAATCATTAAAGACTTTGATGTTGACATAAATTATCATCTTGGAAAAGCAAACAAAGTGGCTGATGCATTGAGCAGAAGGCCGAGGATATCTGTAAATGCTATAATGACGATACCTTGGGAACTATACCGAGAAATCCAAAAGTTAGATCTAGAAATTGTTAATTATTATCAAGTTGTTGAGTATTTGGGAGCAATGACTATACAACCGACTTTGTTCGAAAGAATTATAGAAGCACAACAAGAAGATCCCGAGATAATCGAGTTAATCATTCGAGTTCAAAGGAAAGAGACAGAAGCGTTCGAAGTGGGTGCGAAAGGTGAACTAAGAATGAATGGGAGATTGTGTATACCAGACACCACAGAGCTGAAAGAAGAGATTTTGAAAGAAGGACACCAAGGAATGTTTCACTTGCACCCTGGTAGAGAAAAGATGATTGAAGAATTAAGGAAATTATTTTGGTGGAAAGGTATGAGAAAAAGATGTAGCTGAATTTGTATCCCGGTGTTTGATTTGCCAGAAGGTGAAATTTGAAAGGCAGAAGAGTTCTGGACTACTTCAACCACTAGAAATTCCTGAAAGGAAATGGGATTCCATATCCATGGATTTTGTAGTTGGATTACCAAGAACGCAACGAGGAAATGACACAATTTGGGTAATAGTTGACAGATTGACCAAAGTTGCAAGATTCCTGCCAATGAAGGGAACATGGTCAGTAAAACAATTGGCTGATGGTTATGTTCGAGAAGTTATAAGGTTACATGGAGTACCGAGAACAATTGTGTCTGACAGAGACCCAAAATTTTTGTCACGATTTTGGGAAAAGTTGCAAGAAGCATTCGGATCGAAACTATGTTTAAGTACTTCATTTCATCCGGCTACTGATGGCCAAACCGAAAGAACCATCCAGACATTAGAGGATCTTTTGAGATGTTGTATTCTTGAATTTGGTGGTTCATAGGAACAGAAATTGCCTTTGATAGAGTTTTCGTACAACAACAGCTATCAAACCAGCATTAAGATGGCACCAAACGAAGCCTTATACGGAAGAAAATGTCGAGTACCGTTGTGTTGGGATCAGATAGACCGAAATGTGCCTGAAGGACCAGATCTTATTCAAGACTCTATTGATAGCTTGAGGGTAGTACAAGAGAACATGAAGGCAGCACAAAGTAGACAGAAGAGTTATGCAGACAACCGTCGCAGAGCTTTGCAATTTGCTGAAGGTGACAAAGTATTTCTAAAGATTTCACCAACAAAAGGGGTCCAACGCTTTGGGATAAAAGGGAAATTAAGCCCTAAATTTATCGGACCTTTTGAAATTTTGAAAAGAGTAGGGGAGGTGGCATACGAACTAGCTTTACCCCCGGATTTAGCTAGAGTTCATAATGTATTCCATGTTTCTCAGTTGAGAAAGTATATCCACGACCCATCACATGTGTTAGTTCACGATCCCTTACAAATTGATGAAAACCTAGCTTATGAAGAAAGACCAATTAGAATTTTGGATCATCAAGTGAAAGAATTGAGGAATAAAAGAATACCTTAAGTTAAAGTGCTATGGTCGAACCATCATGTCGAAGAAGCAACTTGGGAAAGCGAAACTGATATGAGAAAACGCTATCCCCAGTTATTCATTTAGGTTCAAGTTTCGGGACGAAACTATGTTAAGGGGGGAAGAGTTGTAACAGACCGTTTTTCTTAATCTTAAATATTTTGACAAATTCAATAATCGTTTCGTTTTATTATTTTCTTTTTAATGTCGTTTCGAATTTTATTCCAATCGTTTTTAAGCTCTCGATTTTCTTTTATGTATAATTTATTTCTCTTAAAATAAATTACCTAAATATTAAGTCTAGCTAAATTACCTACAATAACTTATTCTTTTTATTTCCTATATTAAGTTATGATTAAATATAAATATATATACAATAATAATTATAAAAAAAAAAAAGTAAAAATCTAAAAAAAAAATCTGGAAGTTGGCGGCTAAGAGGAATAGGTGGCAAAATTTTAATTATCCTTATCCTAATTTGCTTGCCCATGAAGGAAAACTAATATAATAAAAAAAAATTACAATCTTAGCCTATAAATAATCTAAAGCTACCGTGGGTAAATAAAAAGGGAGGAGAAAAAAAAAAAAAAAAGCAAATCAGAAATTTATTTCCCAAATATAAGCTAATTCCTAAAAAAAATCTAAAAATCCTAGAAAAATTCCTAAAAATTCTCAAAAATTTTCTAATAATAGTATTTAGTGTTAATTATAGAAATTCAAGGGGAGGAAGCTAATTTTGTGGCTAAAAATTCTACAACAAAGGAATTTAATTAATAGTGAAATTATTGAAGGTATAAATTCTTACATATATTTATTTACATGAAATTATGCCCATAAATTTTTATATGCGTTTATTATATTTAAATTTCATTTTCTGCAAATTTTGGTGATTTAATTCGTTCTAATTTAATTTATATGATTTATTCTTTGAATTGCCAAAAACCGCAAAATCTGAAATAATTTAAATTAAAATAGTAAATATTAATATTTTTAAACGAAATTTTTTCTGTACATATATATATATGAGATATAGATTTTGTATTAATTTCGTGAAATATTATTGAGTATAAATATTAATATTAATTTTTTCTAAAAAAACAAACCGCAAAATCGGAAATAATTTTAATTAAAATAGTAAAAATAAATATTTTTACACGAAACTTTTTCTGTACATATATATATATGAAATATAAGTTTTGTATTAATTTCGTTAATTATAGTGGAGTATAAATATTATTATAAATTTTTGCTAAAAAACGCATAAAATAAGGAAATTCATAAATTTGGGTTAAAAATAATTATTTCTGGAAAAAAAAAATTAAATTATTTTAGTTACTGTATTTCCAATTCAATTAAGTTATTTTTGTGAAATTTTATGATATTTAAATTTTAAAGAAATAAATTAATAATCTAAATTGTTATTGTAGGCAAAAAGAAAGAAAATTGAAATAATAATTAAAATTAATTTATTTTGGTGAATAAGAATATATGCCAACTCATTTAGTAAATTATTTATTTTAAAATATTTCGTGTCGATTTCGATCCTAAGAAAATTAATTATTCATGTACAAAATTTAAAAATAAGTTACTAAGAAAATAATAAAGCATAATTGAAATTTATCTATAAATAAATACTAAAGACACATTTTAGTTTTGATTTAGTTTAATAGTTAATGAATATTTATATGCAAGATGTTATGAATTTATTTCTATTGTATGTTATTGTAATGTTGCATTTATATGAAAACAGTAACATGATAATAAAAAGGCTTGATAGTAAGGAAATGCCGAACCATGCTTCCGGCATGTAAAAAACATGGGACGTGTTTTCCGGCACGTAAAATACGGCGAACACTGTAAGGTTGTTTAACCTGACCTGTGGCTCGAGCAATATTGTACTGGAGGAGTGACGACTCCCACTAAGTTAGGGGTTTTGATTTACCTCACCCTAACAGGCCCTTACATATATCAAACAAAGATCATATGTGTTGCATTCATTAAACAAGTAATCGGATTCCACGCCCTAACACTCAAGCAGAAGTGTTAGTAAATCACGCCCTGATACTCAAGCAGAAGGACCAGAAGTTATATATATATAAATGAATCTAATATAAAAATGAATTCCCTATAATACATAAGATACCTTGCATATTATTTATTGCAATGCACTTATTTTTGCTTATTACTTAATTGTCGTGCATATACTATCCACACTTGTATAGTTGCGGTAAGTTTTTATACTCGGTTTTTTTTAAAGCTGACCGACTTCCATCGGCTGTTCCCATATTTCGGGAGCAGATGCTGCAGGTAACTTTACATGAAGTTATTAAGAAGCTATAGTATTGTCTGTGTGATGTTAGTATATATGTAGTTTATATTACGGGTATGTAAAGACGATAATTATGTATTAAAGAAAGATGTAATACGTAAAATTATATTTTAATGATTTAAGCTTTCTTTGTTTTTTTTGAAAACTCTGTTTTGTCTTATTTGTTTTTCGCAATAATCACGGTTCGATAGACTTCCGCTTAGAGTTACTTACTATATATATTATAATAAACCTTCATTAGAAAAGAACTGTCCGTTACAGAATCTATATTTTATTGTGATGTTGTTCACACTCCTACTATCCACACACATCCTCCAAGTCCCATCCTTCTTTGGCACAAATAATGTTGGAACAGCACATGGGCTCATACTCTCTCTAACATATCCCCTATCCATTAGTTCCTGTATTTGTCTTTGCAACTCCTTTGTCTCATCAGGTTTAGCTCTATATGCAGGTTTGTTAGGAAGTGCAGCCCCTAGTATAAGGTCAATTTGGTGTTCAATACCCCTTATTAGGGTTAGCCCTGCTGGTAATTCTGCTAGAAAAACATCATCATATTGCTCTAGTAGGTCAGTGATCCTAGGATCTAGGGTGTTACTCTCCTGCTTGACTTCCTTGCTAAACAACAGGAAGGCTTTCCCTTCTTTCCTAACTTCCTTTATACTCACTTTCCTGCTCATCAAAGACACACTGCTCTTTGGTTTCTGTGGGGGTAAGGCTTTGTGAGGTGGCAGGGGCATAAGATCCTTAAGCTTCCCTTCATGTCTCAGGGTAAAAACATTGGTGTATCCATCATGTAGTGTCTTTCTGTCATGCTGCCAGGGTCTGCCTAGGAGCACATGACAGGCAGTCATATCTAACATATCACAAAGCACCTTATCCTTGTATGAACCTATAGCAAATTGAACCAAGCATCTCTTCTTCACATAACCATTAGCTTCGCTATCTAGCCATTTCAATTTATAAGGGTGAGGATGTGATTTAGTTTCCACGTCTAGGGTCTGAACCAAATCCTTGCTCACACAATTGGTCTCACTACCTCCATCTATGATTAAGTCACAAACTTTGTCCTTAATTTTACACTTGGTCTGGAAGATATTTTCCCTTTGATCATTAGGCTTGATCTTTGGGGTAGCATGGAAGTTTCACTTAATCAAAAGGTTTTGTAGATCCCATTCCGGGTAGACTACCTCCCTATCCTCCTCTTCCTCACTCTCATCAGTGCCTTGAAAGGTCTCTAAAACCCCTTCACCATTAACAAAGTAGGAACCATCAGGATCCTCCCTTAATGTGGAAGGCCAAACCACCTTTTCCGTTCCATTTTTGCTGACTAACATAGCCCTAGGTCTGCCTCCTTCCCTAATTTCTGTCCACTCCTGCACAGTGAAGGCCCTAGCATTAGGACACTCACTCTTTATGTTACCATGTCCATGGCATTTGAAGCAAACCACCCCTCTCAGATCTCTAGGGTTTCTGTCCTTAGTTGTGTTGGACAAGGGTGGAGTCCTGTCTTGTGCAGCAACCTGTTTAATAGTGTGTGTCTGTGCTCCTACATTTCTCAAATTATTGCTCCTCATTGGTCTATTGTAGGCACTACCTGTGTTGGGTTTATTCTTAGAATATTTTTCAAGGGTCAAGGCATTGCTGCAAGCTAGGCTAAAGGTGAGGTTTGGAGTCAACTCCAATTTCCTTCTCAAGTCTTCCCTTAATCCCCCTATAAACTTCCTAACCTTCATCTCTTCAGTCACATTGGTGTCACACACTCCTGATAACCTTTTCCATTCCTGTATGTACTCTGACACAGACCTATTATCCTGCCTCAAAGTGCCCCATTGCATGTATAGCTGTTGTATATAATTTCGTGGGACATACTTCCTTCTTAAATGTTTCCTTAGTTTCTCCCAAGTGTTGATTCTCTCCCTGTCCTCCCTCCTTCTCTGCTTTTGAACCCCTTCCAACCACACAACTGCTAGTTTAGTTAATTTGATTTTAGCTAGCTTAAACTGTTGCTCTTGTGGTGTATCTTTAAAGTCAAAATATCTTTCAAGGCTGGCTTTCCAGTCCAAGTACATTTCTGGGTCTGCAGAGTGTCCATCAAATTCAGGTATTTCTATCCTCAAGGTTTTGTCTTCATTGGCTCTGTTGTTCTGAGGGTGCTGTTGTGGTTTTTCCCCCTGATTACCGACATTATTAGCCACTGTCAGGGCTAACTGTTGAACCAAATTGGTAAGGACTTCTAATTTTTCCTCCAATCCATGTTATATCAGATACACACGCAGAAATAAGAACAAAATTCAGTCAGAAACCTTGCAAGAAACTGATACTTGAGGTGTCAGATCACTTCACAACTGAACTGATTGTCTGAATCAAGATTCTGTGGTGTTTAATGCATTAACTAATTCTCACAAAAGTTTTGACACAAAATACTACCTGAATTCTTGTTACTAATCAACAAATTGTACAAATTGCACGTAAAATCAAAATTTCTCACCAGAAACTTTCCGAGTCAAATTCTGTTTTTCAGGAGATTGTTACCTCCTTCCACTATTGTGTTATCTTCTTCTCCCTTGTTGAATTACGCCAAGCCAACCTAGGCTCTGATACCAAGTTGCACCAACTCTAAGGAGGAGAATGATGATTGCAATTCTTATTCAAACACTCACCCAATCAGACAATCAAGAACAGATGATTTCTTGATCAGATTGTCTAATTTGGACTGATTTCTAGGCAATCTTGGATGACTGCCTATCCTTGAAATGAGACACTAATTTCCCTAAAGAATACGGGGCCTAATCCTCACAATTCTCTCAATGATCAACCCTGATCTTGGAGAAGTATGAATCTCTTGAGGCGTGAATGCACACAGCTTTGCAAGACAGAAAATAGAAACACACTTTGTAAATCTGAATTGAATGAATGAATGATTATCAACAATGATCGTCCCTTACAAATGGGAGGAGAGCCTTATTTATAGACTTGGCCCCACTCCTCAATGGCTATAAAAGAAAGGCGCCTAATGTTTTATTATTTGACACATCATATAACAGAAAACAGACGAATTAAAACAGAAGAATTAGGAGCTTGTTGGGCCGTCTGTGATTGCTGGCCTTCTGTTTGTGGTTGCTTAGCCTCCTATTATCTTCTGTGGTTGATGGGCTTCTATTGAGTCCTTATTTAGTCTTCCTCCTCTAGATTTAAGACTATATATGCTTTCTTCATAGGTATGCCATGTATGTTCATACCATTGAGCATTTGATCATTAGCTTCAGTTTCCATGTTTACTTGGGCTGGGCTTGGCTGTTGATCAACCTCAGTGTTTGTGTTTGTGTCCTTGGTATTGTGGACTATAATTATCTCATCATCCTTATTCTACTCATATAATGAGGGTCTTGGTGCATAATTTGAGTAATAAATTATTTTGAATAATGTTAAAATATGTTTAGTCTAATAATATCTCACGTTTAATTTAGTCTTATGTTTTATAAGTTAAATAAAATTAGACTGAGTAATACTTATGTGGTAATTACATGGTTTTATATTTGCTAAATTTGAAATAAGTAAGTTACTTATTGAACAAGTCTATGTGTGCTAAATATAGACTTTCCTAAATATGTGGAACCGACTTTCTATAATTTATGGATGTAATGTCAAGTGTACCTACAATAGAGGAAAATTGATTTTAGGTGTTCCTATAATTTTGGTACAAGATGAGTAAATGAAATCTAAAATCGTATTATTTGATTTTGATTGAATTAATTAACTTAGAAAAATATATATAAACATACTTGGTGATTGCTATTATTAGAACTAACTTGACACGATTGTCTAAGTCTTGAAGAAGCTAAAAATAACTAAAACGTGTTTTGCTCAAGAAGTCCAAAGGAGTGTCTAACTACTTGCACTCCAGGGCTTTGACATTTAATCTTAACATAACCAGAAGTAAGATAAATAAGGAGATGAAGGGTATTGTTTATAACGGCTAGTTAAGGGAGCGTCCTATATTAAAGCTTCATCAACAATTGAATATTACAATAGCATACTCCTATCTATTTTCTCTAGGTGTTAAAGTCTAAAAAGAGTTGTAATCTTATGTTTTTATTACTTTTCTAACTTTCATAATTGTAATAGATCTTGGTTTTCAAGATAGTTAAATTAGATTTGAAATTTAAATTAAGTCTCTTGTCCTAGAATACTTTTGAAAGTATTTAATTATTTTCTCATTTGTTAGATTGGGTTTAGATTTTTTATTAAAGAGAATGTGTATATCGTTTTTCAAGAGGAAGAACATGGTGAGAGAAGATAAAGAGATCTTCTTAGTGATCTAGGTTTTATTAATAAAAGAGGTTGAATCTTAGGGTTAAAAAGGAACCCATAGGCGGTGAGTAGGCTATTAATAACTAAACCTCGATAACAAATCACTTGTCTTGTCTACATTTTATTTTCGCACTTAACTTTTAGATTTGTTATTTGACCTAAAACTAGAAAACTGTTTGAAATGTCTCATAATTTCTTGAGCTAATAGTAAAGGAAAAATTTTTAATTCGCATACTCTCAATTCACCCCTTCTAGAGGGTAATCAATCTCTTATCAACCTTCATACTCCCTCCAATTAAGAGTAATTGTCTCATTTGGTTGGCACGGATATTAAGAGTGGGATGGGGTCCACCAAAAAGGTAATAGTTGGGATTTTTTAAGTGATTGGATAAATTAGGTAAGTAGTAAAAGTGGGGGTATTTTCGTAATTACGTGTGTGAACGAAGGATATTTAAGTAAAAAAATCATTGACAAAAAAAGAAAATAGGACAATTGATATGAATTTGCCGAATAAGGAAATGGGACAATTACTCTAGTTGTGTATTTTTCTAATAAAAAAATTGGAAATATTAATATTAATAGAACACTTTCAACTTAGGGGATCAGGAGCCGCCGGCATAAAAAATCTTGAGGAGGAAAAAAAGCCATTGAAAAAGGAGTCAAGAGGCGGGCCAAAAAAAGCCATTGAAAAAGGAGCCAAGAGGCGGGCCACTAAAAGAAAAGCATAAGAGTGGACTATGCATACACCAAGGCGCCTACATCTTTCAAGTAAAAACAAGAACATTCACACCTTACACACAAAAAGGTCTAAACACCTTACACACCTTTTCTAGATACACCACCACCAAGTATCTATCTATTTCAAAATAAAACATCCCAATGATTAAAACGAAAAGGAGTAGAACATAATACACTCGAGGATGTAATCAAGGACGATATAAATGCATAAATGCAGCAGCTATCCGCCAAAACTACACAAGTCATTTTTGTGCATTGCTTCGTCACACCAGTATACTCTTAAAATCAGCAACCAGTAAACACCTTTACTCATTTGTCAGCAATTTTCAGCCCCTTTGACACCAAAATTCTTGGGTTGTATACCCAATTTTCATCTGTTTGTTGATTTTGTTTTTGGCTCCTTGTATTTAGCAAGACTCTAGTTGCTATTAATCTCCTCATACATCAGGTAGTTTAGGTCAGACAGCTCAACAATATCATTGACTCATTAAAATTCCAACCGGATCAGCTTCTCAATACACCAATTGCATTCAAAAGCATCCTCAGTATAAACGACACTCAGCACATAGTCACCCAACAATGGGAAGATCTGCTCAGACCAGACAGTGTTTTTGAATAGATTGTTTAACCTCTTTCGTAGTGTATCATAATACACACCACCAAAGCACCATGTTTGACATGATGCAGGTTTCTTACACATTCAAGACTGTAATAACTTGTGCAAGAAAGAAAATTGTTTGTGTGCATGACTATTCAGCAAGTGCAGCAGCAGATCAATGTGCACAAAATAGTACAGCAACAGCAGAATATTAAGGAAAGCCACAGAAACAGAATTCAGAAGAATTGGCCTGCCAGCCTACCTTGCACGACATTTGGAGACCAAACCTGTGCACAAAGGACCAGGAAAACCCAAGGGATGGCATCTTTGTACATTAAACAAGAATTCAAGGTCCAAAGGTAGTCCTAATCATCCATAGAAAATCCACAGGACTAGCATCAAGGTCCCCTGGTCAGCTGATAGTCTGCCAAAATAATCAGTGTTGTAGTTTTCTGTTTTTAAGTACTTAAAACGTGCACATGTTAGTCACGTGTTCATTTTTAGCCGTTATTCTTGGTTGGGTGTGTAAACATTAGTCTTAACTAATTTTAGATGGTCTCATAGTTCTATAAATAGGAGGCCTAAGCCTTTGTAAACTCAGTTTTCAGAATTGTCAGAAATAAACAACATTTTGTTTTTCTTTCAAACATTGTTTGTTTGAACGTCTTAGTGTTAGTCATACACTCATCCCTTTGAATTTTTAGTCATACAATTTCAAAGTTCATCTTGCATTCCACAAGGGTAGTCAATCCTTGGGTTGCATTATCAATTACACGAAGGTGGTGAGTGAAGCCATTGGAGGGTAGTCCGTCAGCCTGAAAATCAAGAACTGGTTTCTTGAGGCTGGTTCTGTGCTGCGTTTTGTGTTCTGTTTGGGTCCATTCCATTCCAATCCATACTCATTCCTTTGGGGAAAATTCAGGTGTGCAATCAACCCCTTAATTTGGTGCAACCAACTTCAGCTGCACAACAAGATCTATCATCGTCCACCAAATTTGCAGACATTCATTGTCCACCATGTTTCGTAGTGTATCTTGTTGTGTATTTAATAGTTACATTGTTTTTATTTCAAATATATATATAACTTTGTAGACCAATAAGCATGTTTATTGTCTCAAATTAAATTTGTTTTTCTTGGCTTTACATACATCTTTGTATTGCTTAGCTTATATTTTATGCATATGTGACATATAAAAATGATTTTAGTTTAATTCAAAAGATGGTAAATTAATTAATAATGTATAACAAAAAAATTATAAAGTTAAACTAACTTTTTGTGGCTCTTCTTTTGAACAAAGATATTGGAGAAAAAAAATCACAAAATACTTAAATTAGTACTACATCAATTATAAATGTAATAAGATAATTATGCTTAACATCTTATCATAATTTGATATCCTATCAGATGGGAATTAGGAGGAGGGAACCTGGAATTGGAAATTAGAATGGGAGGAAGTGGAGCTACAAGAATTAAGGAACTATATTGATCAGGAAAAACCACAATGGGGTGTTGTTGATAAGGTGAGTTGGAGATGTAACTAGAAGTATTAAAGACAAAATACACGAATCTACTGAGCCAATCCTCCCTAAATCAGTGGTTAACACTGTATGGCAAAACTTAACCTCCCAAGAGCTCGATTGACATTGTGGATGGCAAATCTGGAGAAATTAAAAATAGGTGATTTTCTGGTTGAAAAAGGTATCATTAACCTACCTGAAGCAATGTGTCCATTTCTGTGGTTGGGGATTGAAAACAAACAACCATGTACCATTTACGTGCTAGTTCTCTTGGTGTACTTGGATGAAAATATTAGATTGGTGGGAATTTCATAGCGTCCTTCAAAACAAATGTAGTATTTTCATTTTAGGGTGGAAAGGTTTAATGAAGAATAAAATAAAAAAAAAATAATAATCTCTAGATCTTGATTCTATATTGTGTAATTTGGTCTCAGAGAAGTGCTCCAGATTTTCATACATAAAGATTAGGGTGGGAATTTGGACAAAAGAGATGTTGGGAACTAAAGAGGCCTTTACCTCTCATGATCTTTAACATAACATTGATGATATCTTGAAATAAAGATGTATGAGCAATTATCCTCAATTGAGGAGTTTGGAGAGTCCTGTTTGGTCACTGTTTATCCTGCTATGTGTAGATTATTGATGCATGCTACTGCTTGTATTGTGTGAATATCTTGGGTCTGATTAGGTTCAAAGTGAGAAAGGAAAAGCTGAATTTCGTCATGTTAAAATACTCGTAATCAAGAAAAATCTAGAATGATATAATGATAATATCTGGCATAAGAAACTTAGAAATGGGATAACATTACTCTAGATAGAATACTTTATATAGATTAATCTAGTAAGACCAGCTACCTAGACTAATCTAGAATAAAGTAAAGCCTCATACTACCAACCATAAATAGGCATATGATGTACTTCACATTCAAGCAATACAAGTGTTAGCAATATCCAATTATCCACTCTCTTATTTTACACAAACAAATTCCTCTCCAATTACAAAAATTACTCAATTAAAACAAGTTATTTTCAACATTTGATATCAGACTAAATTAAATCAAGACCTTCAAACAACCTAAACACATTAACCAATATACTTCACAATAAAATAAACCTCTAACCATAAAATAAAAAAAATGACCTCAACCATTAATTACCCCCAAATTAATTGGGTTTCCACATTCAAGAGAAAAAAATATGAACAATGGGTCATGCAAATGAGGTCAATATTTATCTCTCAAGATTTATGGGAATTAGTATAAGAAGGTTATGAGCAATCACCCAAAGATGACACCAAAGAGTCATCTTGGAGATGAAACAAAAATAAAACAATATAAACAAAATAGGATAAGGGATAACTATGCCATGTCCCTATTATACGTCGAGTCGACGAGGCAATAATTACAATGATCATGCCCGCAAAAACAGCTACGGAGGCTTGGAGGATCCTAGAGACAAAATACAGGGGCTTCGAAGAGGTAATTCTTTTTACACTCTAATATCTATGGAGAGAATTTGATAATTTACTAATGGCAGAACATGAAACAATACATTCATTCTTTGACCGAGTCATTAATATAGTCTATCAAATAAGATCTAATGGCGGTAAAATAGAAGATGAAAATGTGATTCGAAAAATATTAAGGAGTCTCTTACAAAAATATAAACTTATTGCCACGACAATAGAAGAGGTTAACAAGAAAAATTTATCTCTTTTAAGTATTCCGAACTAATGAGATCACTACTTGCACACGAAGATAGATTAAAAAGAATTTGACGAATAATCACTAGAACAAGCTTTTCAAGCTAAATTAAAATTTTCTAAGAGTGAAAATATAAATTGTTATTGTAAAAATTATGAAAAAGGAGAAACATCAAATAATCGTGGCATGGGAGATGAAATTTTAAAAATCAAGGGAGTCGTGTAAATCATCAAACTTGCCCTTATTGTAAATTTTGTAAGAAAACTAACCACAATACTAATGATTGTCGTTATAAATGTAAGAGGTGTAAAAGACACACTCACTCCGAAAAAGATTGTTGGTATCGACAAAAGGAAGAAGCAAACTATCCCGAAAATAATAATTTCAGAGTACAAATATTTTACACTGGATTAAATGCACAATTAAAAGTATATGACATATAGTATATTGACAGTGGTTGTTCAAATCACATGACTGGCGATAAAAATTATTTTGTCACTCTTGATGAAAATGTTAAGACACAAATCACACTTGGCGACGGTAAAAAAGATGTCACTGGAAAAGGGACAATTGCCGTTAAAACAAAAAATGGCTCATCAAAATTAATTAATGAAGTTTTTTATGTTCCCGTACTTGCACAAAATTTATTAAGTGTAGGCCAATTAATTAAAAAAGGCTATATGGTTTAATTTGAGAACAACAAATATCAAATTTATGATAAAAATAAAACTCAAATAATAACAACTGTCGAAATGACTCCCAATAAAATATTCTCATTAAAAATGCCATTTGAAGAAAAAATTGGCTTTAACCTCAATAAATGATGAATATACTTATGGCATTTAACATTCGGGCATTTAAATTTTAACAGTCTAAAACTGTTAAAACAAAAACAAATGGTAATTGGTCTCCCATCAATAAAAAATGAAAGAAAAATATGAGAGGGCTTTATATATGGCAAGATGCACATATTACCATTTCCTACCGCATCTTGGAGGGCCAAAGCTCCTCTAGAGCTTGTTCATGCAAATATTTGGTGTCTTACCAAGAATCCGTCTTTTAGCGAAAAAAGATATTTTCTATTGTTCGTAGATGACTACTCCCGCATAATGTGGGTATATTTCCTGGAGAAAAAATCAGAATCTTTTTTCCATTTCATGCAATTCAAAGCCCTTATAGAAAATCAAAGTGGACATTCTTTTAAGATCCTTGGAACAGATCATAGGGGAGAATTTACAAGTAACGAATTCAACAACTTTTGTAAGCAACATGGAATTAAAAATGAACTTACAGCAAGGCGCATACCTCAACAAAATGGTGTCGCAGAAAGGAAAATCCGCACAATAGCGGAGATTGCCTGCAACATGATGCAGGGTAAAAATCTACCCCAAGGATATTGGGCCAAAGCCGTTCACACAGCAGTATATATCCTCAACAGATCTGTCACAAAAGCAGTTAAGGATTTGACACCATACGAAGCTTGGCACAAGAGAAAGCCAAAAGTAGAGCACCTCAAAGTATTCGGGTGCGTAGGTTATACCCACATCCCGAAAGAGAATCAGGAAAAGATGGACGAGAAGGGAGAAAAATGCATATTTATTGGATATAGTTACGAAACAAAAGGCCATCGCCTCTACAAGCCTGAATCCAAAGAATTAATCATTTTAAGAGATGTAATTTTCGACAAAGCAGCTGAATGGACGTGGAAAGAAAAAGAAATTGAAGCCCGTGAAGGAGATACTTCCCCAAGAGATCCAAGTGAAAAAAACAGAGCAATGTATTGAAGCTTGGTCGATTCTCTTATTTATCTCACACATACAAGACCAGATAGTTAACGCTGTCAGCATCGTATCTAGGTTCATGAGTGAATCGAGCAAGGATCATCTAACAGCAGCAAAGAGGATTCTCAGATATATTAAGGGAACGAAGAGCTATCAGATGATGTACGAGACCGAAAAAGATTTCAAACTCACAGGATACATCGATAGCGATTGGGCTGGAAGCGTGGATGATAGAAAAAGCACAAGCGGGTACGTATTTCAGCTTGGAAACAAGGTGGTCTCATGGTCATCAAAAAAGCAAGCAACTGTCGCATTATCATCATCAAAAGTAGAGTACATTGCCTCAACAAGTGTAGCAGTCTGGCTCACAAGGATATTGATCGATCTACAACATAAGCAAGAAACAACAACTACAATATTCTGCGACAACATGTCAACAATAGCAATGATGATGAATCCAGTGTTTCATAGTAGATCAAAACACATCGAGATATGACATCACTACATTCGTGAGTTAGCAGACAAGAAAAAGATCAAACTACAATTCTGCAGACAGGGGAGCAGCTCGCAGACATCTTCACAAAGCCCATATCATTAGAAAAATTTATTGAGTTCAGGAGACAACTTAGAATTCAAGATTTTTCTGATTAGAGGGAGCGTTAAAATACTAGTAATCAAGAAAAATCTAGAATGATGTAATTATAATATCTAGCATAAGAAACTTAGGTAGGATAAGAATACTCTAGATAGATTAATCTAGTAAGACTAGCTACCTAGACTAATCTAGAATAAAGTAAAGCCTCGTGCTACCAACTATAAATAGGCATATGATGTACATCACATTCAAGCAATACAAGTGTTAGCAATATCCAATCATCCACTCTCTTATTTTACACAAACAAATTCCTCTCCAATTACAAAAATTACTCAATTAAAACAAGTTATTTCCTACACGTCATTAGTGTTTGATGCTGAACTGTAGTGATTTGCTTGAAGGAAATTTTGTATCTGTTGGGGGATGGCTATTGTGTTTTCTCAGTCGATGTTCTTGGCCCATAGTAATTTTGATTTTTGCCACTGTACGACTGCTGATGTGCTATGTTATTGCAGCTTACTAACATTTCTATCTAGGTCTAGTTATATTTTTATCTGTGCAACTCTGTAGAGCTGCTCTGTGTTGAAGGCAAATCAGAATAAGCATATTGGTGCTGCTGACTTTGTGCAAATTCATCAATTTGTTGCAGGGGTTTTAGGTGGCTACAATGATGGATGGGTCTGTACATATGCTGAATGTCTGCAAAGCTGGTCCTCTTCTTCCGCAATTGTAGTTGATGGTGACTATTTTGATATACGAAACATGGTGAATCATTCTTTTCAAGAACATTTGTATGGTCTGAGCAGATTTAACAACCCATCTTTCAAAATAAGAAATAATTTGCAAAAATAACCTTTCAGGCGATTGTCACTTACTCTTAAATAAATTGGAACAATGATGTAAACCTCATAAACCTCAAAGTATATAAAACTTAAAGATGGTAGAACTTATTACATCTTATTGAGCAAAATTCCTTTAAAAGATACGAAACAAAACTTTTCATGTCTAAATGTTAGAGACAAGATGAGAAGAAAAGTTTAGAGCGCACCCTCACACTTCCTGCCCGTACGATAGTAATCATGCTATTATTTACCATGTGTATAAAAATATAAATTCACAATTAGTGTGGAGTAACTAGTTGTCCTTCCTAATCATAAAACACGTACAATATTATCTCTAATTACAACGAAATTTAAACAGTTGTCCATTAGCTATATGAATATATAAATTTAATTTAAAACCAGTCAACGTTTGAAAAACAAATTTAAAACATTTGAAGCTTCATTCAATATAAATTCTATAGATTGATTCAAATAACTTAATAAATCAAACAAGTATGGTTTCATAAATTTTTGAAAACATAATTAATTAACTCAATTTATATCTAATTAATTAGCCAACAATTTTCCAAGCTATCTATTTAAATAATGTAAAACTAATATTACTAAAGTAGGAAAAAAAAAGTAAGTCGTTCAATTTTTTTTTTCGAAAAGAACAAACAATAACTTGTGTAACATACAATAACATTTATTTTTACTACCAAATCCTACCTATTAATTCCACTAATCATTTTTAATATAGTCGTTTGCACTCACCTAATCATATCATTTATATTCTCAAACTAGATCTACTATTCTTACTAATTTGTTCCACCAATTCATACAAATTAACTCTACCTGTTTCGGTATAGAAACTGAAAGTACGAAAGACTCTGTCAACTGTCTTGAAATATTACGTAATCCTTCTGTAATTTTAACTGCAATTTCTACACTACAACACGTTAGCCTTGTCTGGGGGCGATCTCCCGGAAAGCCCCTCCAATACTCAAGACAATTGTAGGGACAGAGATCAAAGAATAGTATGATAACAATGCTAAAGTAATAGAGAATGAGATTGTAGATTTGGGCAGGATTTTTGTAGGCAAAAATATAAGCTTAGAGGCAAATGAATTCTGCAGGAGTCTTTTATAGTGATAGATGAGGATATAAATGACATCATGTAGGATGATGGAGTATGGTGGGTACTTATTTTGTGGAGATCATGGGTGACAAGGAGAATAGTGATGAGTAGTGGGATTTGACCTGCAGTTAGGGTTCTTGATATCTTTACTTGGTGGGCAAGCAAAGGCTTAAAGTCACATGAGCCCCTTGACCGTAGGACTAGGTCAACACCGGGTCAAAGATTAATGAGATTGAAAGTCAACGGGGTAAAAAGGTAATTTTACAGGATTAACTTTAACAAATAAATTAAATTAATTAATTAATTAAATATTACCCATAACATTTAGCCTCATGCATGGACGATGATGTGAAGAGAGCCCTAGCGTAATGAAAACATCTTTCTTCATGCGGAAATACCATACCGGATGTAAAGTACCTAAAAACAACGCTTTAATCAAAGGAAAGGAAAGAAGGTTGATTTTTTATTACGCGGCATGAAGCCATATTATATGACTCGGATAAGGGCCGAATCATTTATCTCGGATGAAACTGGTTGAACCATCATGAAGACCCGAAAGGGAACGGCGTAACATAGCTTGACAAAAGGCCGAATCATAATGCCTCGAAAAGATGATGATAGACATTTAAGGAAAAGCAGAACTTTACAGAGTCCGACTTTTCGATGATACGAAACAAAACCAAATTATAAGTCGTAGATTTCATCTCACTCAATTTATTTTTTATAAATTTAGAAGCCCTATAAGGTCCGTCTTGTCGATAAAGCAGCAACACGTCAAATCACATTCCTCAGCAAATGAACAAAACTTAGAATAATTTTCGAAAAAGTAGACCATTTCAAAGTCCGACTTTTCCACTTCACGGCACTTGTATATCAACCACACAATAACTCGGCCAAATTCTGTACTTAACCATATTTTTAGGCATTTAGGGACTCTTAGGAAGTCCGACTTATCGCCCATACGGCCATGACTACAAATGGATAATTTTGATTGGATTAAGCCACTTAAGAGTCCGACTGATTAAGGGCATGGCGTGATTCAACTCCCACATAATTCGGCATATTGTTGGATTTGTCTTAAATAAAAAAGAACGCTTAGGGAGTCCGACTTTTCTACTTTACGGCACAATCACATTCCAAGCAATATATATACCTCAATTATATTGCATACTTAGCCATATTTTGGACAATTTAAAACTTATCAGGGTTCCGACTTATCCATAAAGCAAAACAAGGACATCCACCTCCCAGGTCACTTAAATACTTTACCATTTTTGTTCTTGAGAAGATTTCACATGGGAGTCCGACTTTTTGAGTAGCGGATAGAATAGTTCGACTATATAACAGGAAGATTGTTCCATTTCATCTGAATCTTCCACCATCATCATATACAATTGACTTAACCAAATTTTACGATTTGGAAAATCCCATTTTAGAGTCCGACTTTTCTATATGTCGGCCAGTAAAAGAAAAATCAAGCCCCATACTTAGAACATGAGTAGCATCTTAATATTTAACTAATTCGTAATGTCCATATGTCGGACTAGAAAAAGATGTATAATGATTTATAATTAGAAATTTGAGCTTCCTTATTTTTTATGTCAATCTGAGGGTCCGACTTTTTCATAAAACGGTAAGCAAGACACTCTGTTGAGTATCCAACACTTAGAAAAATCAGCTTAGCCGTCTCGGCCTATTTTAGAGTCTGAGTTTTTGACCCTACTGACGTACCAGGATATCACGGATAGACACCCCTACTAGGTGAAAGTTCCTTAGCCATATTTTAAGGGGAACTAAGGAGTCCGGCTTATCGACTTCACAGACTTAAACATTTTCTTACATGAATTGTGATGATGGTAGTTGAGCATTTATTTTGACAATAAGTAGTGAGAATTCGGAACTGCTCCTCGCACTAAATTTTCATTTCTCATTTCCTAATTTTCCAAGAGATTGATTCTAGTGAGAGAAAGTAAAGAGAGATGCTTTGACAATCTTCAAACAATCTTCAACCAGCCTGACAAATCTTCATCCCAATCCTCAAATTTTCTGACAATTTCCCAAGATCTTCAAAGTTTTCTAACAAATCTTCAAGATCTTTAAACATGGTATTCAAATTTCCTCAAATGTTTTTGAATTTTCTTTAAATTGTTCTTGTTCTTGAATTTGTTCATCAGGGTTTTAAATTTGTTCATCAAAATCTTGAATTTGTTTATGAAATTAATTTTTATTTTTTCACACAAATCTTGTATACTACTATACTTTGACTTTGGCTGACATGGATATCCCGAACTATGTTGGAACATTGATTAACATAAATACCGATACCACTAACTTGGCGAATATTCCAAACTTAATTGAATTTAACCCCAATGACAATAAGGCCTTAGTATTAGACGACACAGATGATAGTAGGACAACAATCAACGTTACCCGTCATTTTCAATCAATAAGAGCTAGAGATAAATCTTCTATTTCCCCTATATATTTACCGGGAATATACAAACCTGCTCCTTGGGAAGTGAGTGTCGCTTTCTTCCTAAACTACTTGCCGAGAATAAATCTTGACCTAGAAGGGTTATTATATGTGGATATGGAAAAGATCGAATAAATAGCCGAGTCATCAGAAAGAGAAAAGTGCGGTGCAGGCGCCTCCCTCATTTTACATATTAGACGACGGGCCACTGAATTATTTCATTGACTTGCAAACCAAGTGGGATTTGGACATGAAAAAGAAGCCATCACGACGAAGTAGGGCCTAAAAGAGGAATATAACTTAATCACCCCGAGAAATTATGAAACTATTAGATTTCCCCCACCACACTGTATAGTCTTATATTTCCCTTCATTTGAATTAGTCCTTAAGTTTCCCCTCCATCCCTTTTAAGAGAAGTTTTAGAATTTTTGAACTTAACTGTAGCGGAGTTGTACCCTAACGCCTGGGATTGTTTAGTGGCGTTTCTGATTCTTTACAAAGTTTTGGCTGTGCCTCCAAGACTTACAACTTTTAGGTATATTTTTAGAGCACGTCTATGTAATTCACAGAAATATGACATTGGATGGGTCACCTTTACCCATTGCCGTGGATTGAAGATAGTCCACGGTCTTCCAGACAACCAAAAGGGGTATAGGACTAAGTTTTCTTATTTATACAATTCTAAAGGGAGGAACGTGAAAACATCCTTTCATATCAAACCCAATCTCACAGGATTTAATAACGGCGTATCGCAATGTACATTGACTGACGTAGTATTGATAGAATACGCCAAGATGGATGTTCAATTGGGAAGAAAACCCATCAACATTCAACATAACTGGATACCTACTCGCACTAAGTTGGAGAGAGAGAATCTTCTTTTCGGCGTTTGGAATCAGTTTAAAGACTGATAGACGTAAGCCTCGTTAGATTCTCTTTTTACTACAAGACCATAGCTTTTTCTAGCTTATGTTTTTACAGGGATTGTCAAAGAGAATTTGAGAAGGAAACATCTGAATCTGATGAAGAAATTAAGTGTTATGCGGTTTGCTCATTGCGCGGGCAAAATAGCTGCGAATAAGCCATCACCTTCATCTCCTAAGGTAAATTCTTGATAGTTTTGAGTTTATACCATAACTTGGTTGTCTTAACTTCTTCTTATGTAGGACTCTGTGACAACAGAGAAAGAGCTTGACAAGGTGCATTCTAATGAGGAGGCACTCAAGCTTCTTGAAGAAAGAAAAATGGTACACATTCTTGAGGTTTCAAAGGAAGAACCTCAGAAGGCGAAGAAGAGGAAGAGGAGTGTCTCCCCCCCCCCCCCCCCCCCCCCCCCCCCCCAAAAGCTGAGAGTGCGGCCAAGCGAGGGTCTGCCAAAACAATCAAAATAGTCGTACCTTTAACTATTCGGTCTGTTGAGGGAGAGGTATCAGCTCCTAAGAAAAAAGTTGTTCCTGCTGCAAGCAAAGGCAAGGAGAAGGTGGAAGAGTTTGCTGCAGCTTCAAGTTTACCAGTTGAAGAGGTGTACCGTCGTCGAGGTGAGGTTTTGCCCTTCAGGCATAAAACTCCTTTCACGAAGCTGGGTCAAAAAGCCATGATAACCCGTTTCAACCGGGTGGCTAAGAATTTAATAAGCGAGGTCGATGTTGATTACCTCAAATCGGTCCCACCTAAAGAAAGGGTTCATCAATTTGAAACCAATGCTGCCGAGCTAAGAAGTTTGAGGATTGTGATGTATTTTAGTTAATGTAATGTTTCTTAATTTTGTTAACTTGTTGATGCTTGCAGACTTTTTTGAGGATGCCTTTAGAGTTATCCTTATGCCCACAACGGGCGGCTAATAGGGAGACCTTGTTTGCTCTAACCTCCCAATGTAATGAACATATAAAGGATTAAAGAAACTTCGAGAGAAATTGGGAGAACTTTCAGGGTTGAAGGAGAAGTTGGCCAGCTGTGCAGATTTAAAAGGGTGCCTTATCAAAACCGAAGAGTAGAGATTTTGCGCCAAGGGTCAAATTGATGCATCAGTTTAAAATCTTGACAAAGCCACAAGCCTATCTGCTGTTATTGGCCATGAGACGGGGCACTTGATGGATGTTCACGATCAATTGGTTCATCAGAATCAATACCTTGGGAAACAAGTCCTTGAGGACATGGAGAAGTATCGGGTTCTGCTGGAGGCTGCCAAGGTCCATAAGCTGAGGTCCGAACGAAGAACAAGGATTGCCCAAGGCTGGCTGACCTCAGATGAACCGGAGGCTTCAAGCTTCTTCGGGGACTTGACTTCGGAGATGATGAATGCCAGTTCCCTAATTAGTGATGAGAGGTATCGTCTAGCCGCAGCTGAATTAGGCGTAGACTTCGAGGCTCTCCAATCACTAGCAAAGGATAAAGGAGATGAAGCTATCCAGAATTTGGCCTCCATCTTGGAGCAAGAATCTGCGGTTTTAGTTAACTCGACTTAGGATTAAAAAAGGGAAAGAGGAGTGGTTGAAAAAGTTACTGACGAACAAGAGAAAGAAACCCTTCTTCTGGACTTTGAGAAACTTACAGTGACCACTCCCGTAGTACCAAAACTCCCCAAAAAACTCACCTTGTCTATGCTTGCAAATACTTGTTTAGATTTATCCAATCTTATCATTGATGAAGCCAAGAATCTCCAAGGTTTATCTAAAGATTTGGCAGGTATTAAAGACGAGCCTTTCAGGGTCGAGGATTACGTAAGTTTTAGCCTACACCGGGACGAGGACGTCGCCGGGTCATTTGATTGCAGTTTCAAGAACCAGATGCTGATTAAGATAAATTCTTAAATGATTTGTAATTTGGTTAATTCAGCCAGTTTGTTGGTCAGATTGTTTGGAACAAGTGTATTAATATTTTAAAACTTTCTCCGCGGCTTTCATAGTCGCTATTTATGGGGTGCACATATTAATCCGACCATCGTGCCGCTAACTTAATGATTTACATATTTTGTCGTCTGTGATACATTTTGAGCTGCTATTAAGTTTATAACTTTGATAAATTTGCAACACTTAATCATGAGGACTAAATAGAGTCCCACTTTTAGATATGTCGGCCATAGAATATGTCGGCCTATGACAGTTCGAGTTTTCAATGTGACTCATAGATGACGCGGAATTTTTAAAGATTTTGATGTTTGGGATCCAACTTAAATAGCCCGAATTTTTCAGAATATCACAATTATAGGAACATGTACATTTGTCGGCCAATGATGTCGCTTGAAACTGGTGCATACTTAGAATATTTTTCTATCATGGGACTTGATGTGCAAATTTTAATTAACCCAAGCGCACGGTGTACGTGTAGCAATACGGGTCGAACTAAGGGAAGCGAGTTAATAGATTTGTTCAGTTTATAACCACGAGATACGGACAAACAAATATAAGTGGGTTGAAAATCTAATACTACTATGAGCAATAATTTAAATAATGCAAATGAAACTACTAAATAAAGCAAAGACAACAGTTAATATGAATATAACGATGGGAAAACAAATCTAGGATGTCGGGAATCGCCTAATTCTGATGTGGAAGTTAATTACTATCATAATTGTATGAAATTGAGTCTTTGGCATGATTAAACGTGATCTAATTAATCTCAAGCTTCCGCTCTATTGATCAATATCGGTTTAAGACCTTACTAGTATTAATCCTCAAACTTTCGTTTTGTTGGTTAAACTAATAGGAATTTAACTTAAATATACCTTAATCCTAAATTAATCCTAACCTC